>NW_024581819.1:0-152759 GCF_017639235.1 Corvus kubaryi | reverse complement strand
TCAACGGCTCCTGAGGATGGTAATAGAATACACTGCAACCCAGGACAGTGTGCTACGTGAAATCACCTGACAATTAGCTCACAGCCTGAAATAAGTATAACAGAGTTTAAAAGATGTTTGAAAATATTTTTTTTCTACAAGACAAGTATATAAATCAGTCATTTCAAATGAAAATCAGGGGGAGAAAGAAAAGAAAAAATCTGTAACTATATATATGCATATATATTTAAATAAATATATGCCAGAACAGTTTGAGAACCAGAGAACCTATTATTAAACCAACTTCATTTGTAACCTTCTCCAGGTTTTTCCAGTCACTGCAATTACTGGGGAGAAAACCATGGCTAATGTACACTTCTGTAGTGCACACAACACTGTCTTGTAGGCATCTTTTGGATTATGACATTAGGCATGCAGTAGCACCATGTCCAACAGCTTTTCTGAAGTGTTTCCTTCCTCAAGAAATGTTGGTGACAACAGGCTTGTTTTGGTGGAAGCTGGTGCTAGGACCAGGGAGGCCTCCCTTATCACTTTGCTGAGGGCAGTCAGTAGTCACCAGGCATACATCAGTTTTCAGAATTTGCTCATTATGAACTTCATGCCTGAATTCAAAGACTAAAAGCTAGTACAAACTTCTTAGAAGCTGTCCATAAACTACTGCAACAGTTGAATGCTACTTGAGGGCTTACACAGATGTACAGTACTAAAAATAAAGAACAGAGTTAAATGAAGAGCAAAAGAGATATAAATTTGGTTCATTCAGAAACAAAGTGTTGAAAACACCTATTAAATGAACCTGCTTAATGCAGCTAAGTAATGCAAGTGCCTAGAAATTATGTTAGCAGACCCCCCTATCATTGACTTTATTCTTACAGAAAGTTCATGATATAATTTTCCCTTTGCCAAGTCAGAAGCTGCTGTATAAAACAGCATCTAAATTAAACACTGTATAAGAAATGTCACTATTAGCTTTTAAATATAATATGCGTGGGAAACATCTGAGTTGATTCTTATGTTGAGAAGTGGGGAGAGAGAGAGACTGTGGTAGGAATTGAAAAGAGGTTTAAACAGCATTGTATTTCTTCAGGGATTCCAGCTGCATTCACTCTAAGAAACTTTACAGCACTTGGAAGCCTTTCCAGTATCCAATATTGCTGTCAGAAATAATCTGAAGAAGATTTAAGAATGCTGCTTTGGCAATCAAGGTCCTCTGAAAGCAATTCTGGTTGTGAAGACCCAGATAAAAATCCAGTTTAGGACTATAGCCAAAGTTTCATATGGTAAACATAAAATTTATCAATATTTCAGACAGAGGAAGATAACTGCCTTTAACTTTCATGTGTGTTTTTAGAACAATTAAACATAAAATCTCAAATGAGTGATTTTACAGATATATTGGCTTGGAAATCCCAAACTTCATGTGTCTCTCTGTCAAGAAGTAGGAAAATTTTATCAAGCTCACATTTTCTGATGGTGTTTTGTATTTTCTGGTCCCAGAAGAATCAAGCTTGGCATTTTTTAGGTGTAAGTGAAATCATAGTGATGGTTGCTGTCACAAAAGGCAGAAGCAGGGGACCACATACCTCAAAAATAAAATTAGTCCAGATTTGTTTCTCAAATTTGAGCAAGATGTCTATCTCTTTGCCTGAATGGGTTACTCAGTTTCAACTACATTTTTTTTGCAAGATTCTGCAATAAAATATTAATTTCCTCCAAAGAGCCTGTTTTTTGAATTGGTTCCCCAAAACCAAATGTTTTTCAACTCCCTCAGCTTTTTGTTTGATATAGGAGAATATAAGTGTGACTCAATATTTACAGCCTAGGCAAATGAAAATAGGGTTTTACATAGGTGTTTTTAAACTGCCAAATCAAAGCAAGCAGTCAGCAAAATACAGCTTGCAGAAAATGAGTTTTCTCATTTGCCAATTAATAGGAAGACTGAATGGTGTGAACATTTTCAGGTTATCTAGCAATAATTGTAACTATTTAAAGTACAAAGGAAAGGCAGGTGAAGAGGCAGGTGAAGCATGCATCGCAGAGAGGTTATAAAAATTACAGATGTATTATAGTCCTTCATCCAATTAAGCACATAAACTTGCAGATTTCATCTGAAAAAGTTAGTTCACTTAATATCAAGAGATCAAAAGGAATTTAATTTTAAAGCAAATCTCCCTCAACCCTTCCACCCCCAACAAAATAACCTCTCTGCAAAATTGAGCAGCCTTGTCCAGATTTAGCTGCTGTTTCAGCTCAGAAGGAATGAGCTTGCTCTCTCACTTCTGACAGTCCCCTACCAGGCTTTTGAAAATCACCCAGATTAAATCAACTCAAGCAGATACAAAGTGCAAACAAAACACTGCACCCAGTCTTAGTTCCATAAAGAAGTACACTGCAGGATCCTCCCAAACATCTGTCCTAAATACTTTGGTCAGAAACCACTTAATATTGCCCACTGCCCAAAACCAAAGAACAATCCTTCAAAAACTTGTTCTGTTTGACCTCCTTGAATAATCTCTTGTACCACCTGCTGCCTCTTGCAAAATTATTTGGCCTATCTTGCACTGGTCACTTAGCATTTTTTCCTTATGCTATTTTTGATAAAGATTTCCTCCCTCAGTCTTGGAAATGAATTAATAAAGTTCCATTCCTAATCTATTAAATCCTTCCTTCCTTTTCAGGGACTTATATACAGGCAGCAACTCTATTCTGTCCGGAGTTCAACACTTACACATGCTATCCAAGAGATTTTTCCCTTCCAGTTATTCCACACACTATTCAAATCTTATATTTCCAGCATCACTTTTAATTTGGATTGACAATAACAATCTTTCCTGAGTTCTTTGACCTTTCCCTCCAGGAACTAATCCCAGTTATCCCCAGGGCAATACAAGGGACAGGCCATTACAGAGCTGGGACTAAGTGCTCCATTAGAGTTCAGTGCCTGAATCAGCAGTATGCCAACTTAACGAGCTGACACAAATTATTGTGCCTTTCTGGAAACAAGTGGCCTTCTTGTCCCAGGAGACCAATGTGAAGTGACATATTGAGGCAGTACTGGCATTTCCATCATCACTGTTCCCAAGGCTTGAGCCTAAGGACAAGGGTGCCGCTCATCCAAACAGTGTGCAGCATCAGTACATAAAGCCAAGCAGAAATTGCCAAGTCACGGTAATAAGACATTGTTTTCACTCTTTTTGAGCCATGGGTTAAAGTAACTGAAGGAAGCTGTAAATTGAAATCATATTTGTTACATAAACATTTACATGGGGCTCTGTGTCTTCTCCCTGCACAGGCCTGGAATCACACACAAAGCCAGGGAAACAAACAAAGAGCAGGAAACAAAAAGGGAATTTCAGTAATTTTCCTCATTTCTACCCCTGCTTGCCTTCATCTCATCCCTTCCACCAGGTACTTTGGTACATATCTTAGTCCAAGTAGAAAAATGGTAACAGAGAAAGATGTATTTTTGGGCTGATAGTCCAGTCTCTGGTCATTTTGTCCCAGTGTCAGTGACTAACACTTCCTGACCTACAAGATGCTGAGCACTTGGTACTACGTCCTGTGGGTATCCCAGTGAGCACAAACTGTTGTAGCATCAGGCCTAATACGTAAAAGAAATTCACTTCAGTGTGAGGGCAATAGGAGATGTCAACGAGCTGCAGGTATTCAGGTTACCTTGAGGGTCAAATGGGCAAGAATCAGCCTCCTTGTGACAAAATCTCTATTTAAAGCAAAGAAAGTTTGCATACAGGTAGGAAAACCTCAGTTGAATCTACTTAGGGTTTATGCCAGTGTGCCTCTACTAGTAGGAAGGAACAAAGGAGAAGTGGAAGGAAGGAATAGAAGTAAAATATCTCAAATCATGACTTTTTTTTTTTAACATCACCTTCCAATTGGTTTTAAGGTTATTCCATTTTCCAGTACCACGTTCCTCCTACCTTACTTCACAAAGAGAAACACAAAACACCAGAACACAGAGGTTCTGCCAGACAGCTTGCTGTGCCCAGCCAGAAGGTATTTGGCATCATGGTGTAATAAAAAACACCACCCCAACAAAAAAATCCCTATAGTCCAACAAACCTCAGTAAGCTAAGATGACTGCAATAGTGGAGCACTGTTGCTGCAAAGAAACAGACATTACTGCTAGCTTAGAGTAATGTCTCTGTGCCTTCCAACCAGCATAGTCCCCACTGTGCAACACTTAGACCCCGGGAGTGTCTTCAGTATCTTGCCTTCCTCACTTTTGGTCATTTGGTGAGATATGAGCAAGGAGGCTGCTGATCCACTGAGCAATGGACAACTGAAAAATTTTTATTCATCACTTCCCTCTTTAGCCATTTTAGCCTTTTCAGCTCTCAATATGTGCTGCCAGCAGAGAAGAAGGCAATTTAAAAAGCTTCAGTCAGTCTTGGATAAATACAGGAAAATAATATTGCATTTTAGTAGTCCAGTCAGAATTCAACTCCCAGCAAAAATGTATTTCACTGCAGTCTACTGCAGTTCTTTCTGACACTGCAAACCCTACTGAAAATGGCCCCTTGTCCTCCTGGTGTGCTCCAACCCTCCAAGGACCCAGTCCTGACAGGTAGCTCTGCATGGTTTTTATTCTGTAGCCAAGTGCAGAATTAGTCTCTGGTATTTGCTAAATAACAATCATTCTGCTCTATTCCACTTGGTCCCTGCTGCCTCCAAGATGGAGGCTCCCCAGCACTCCTCTCAAGGTGTGAGACAGTAATTCTTCATTTAAAATGTTTGTCTCAGTCTTTGAGCATGGTTGTTACTGTGCTGTGAGCCTACACAATACCTGGCAGAACAGGGAAATAGAATTGTCTGTTCTGTCTGACATATAACAAGAAATTCAACGTGTGCTAAGCAGAATGCCTGTTGAAACACGGGAAGCCAGAGCTGTACTTGATTTCAGATTAGACTTCCCTCATACCTGTGACCGTACAAAGCTGTGATTCAGCTGTGCTCCACTACACAAAGAAAGGATTTACTAACACTGAACAGCTGAGTATTCAGTATCTGCACATCACCTGGTTTTAAATAACCCAGCTGGGGTATCAGGAGCACTTCCCTCTGTTAGCTTGGCACTCTACCCAGACGCTGTGCACTGAGCTCAGCAGGCAGAGCTCGGCTCAGCTCAGCTCAGGGCTAACTGAGCTCCTTCTGGACCAGCACAGGCAGCTCTGCTTGGCCTCTCATGAGCTGCATCAATGCACCCAGTGTGGTTCATCCATGGAGTTTGCTGCAGAATGGAATTAATCAGGCATAACTGGAGCTAGATGGTTATACTGGTCCAGGATTAGCATCACGGGAGAAAGTGAGGAGAGCTAAAGTTTCATAATGCTGGTCAGAAAGTGTTCCCATAAAATGCTTCATGGAAGTTCACTGATTTTCAGAGCTTCTTTGTGGTTCTTTTGTTTTTTGGTTGGTTTTCTTTTTTTATTTTTCATTTTGTTGGGTTTTTGGTTTTTTTGGTGAAGAAGGCTGCACTTCAGTGTTTTTTAAAATTTGCATCTTGAAAGCATTTCAAAGTAATCTAAATACTCTTTTAACGTTTTTGAAAATAAAGAATTCTCTTTCTTTTGTTTACAGTGATTGCTTTAAAACTGAAGCAGTTAAAGTTTAAATAAAATATTTGGCTTCAGCTCATACTTTGCTTTAGATTTTTTTATTCAAAAACTTCAAACAAGTCTCAGTTTGAAACAGGAGTATCTGATATACTAATATCTGCAATCCCTGGCTTTCTCATTCTATACTATTCAAACCAGTTCTGCTTGTCAACAAAGAAATCAGATGCAGAGAGTTTGCTGAATCACTGTGCTGTGAAGAAGGATCCATGGTCCCACACTCACATGGAGGGTGAACTGCAGCAAGAGTAAAAGAGGCTCTGAGGCAATCACTTGTTCAAGGGAAACTCGTTCAGCCTTAATGTTCATAAGGATTGAAAAGTGGAAACTTCAAGGAATGAAAGGAGTGAACATATATTGGGGAGGGGGTGGGTGGGTGTTGAAACTGGGGAGGAACACGTGAAAGAAAGTTCAGGCTGAAGCTCCATGTCATTGCCCAAGGTAAAAGCAGTGCCAGCCTGTGCACTGTGTCAGAAAGGAAGACATTATACCACAGGACAGCACTTGACATGGTGCAGGATTACATCTTCATTTAACTTATTTCCTAGTCAGTGATATTCAAAGAGAACATGTCTTACCAGAAAGAGTCAATAAATCCAAATATTAGGGTTAGAAACTTCCTTCAACCTTCAGCAAATTTAGCACTGGGTAAGAAGTTGCCAAATTGATAGCCCTGAGAAATGAAGCCCTAAATTTATCAAAGAGGAAGATATGCCAGAGATGGTGTAATTGCAGACCTTCTGCATTTCTTTGGAGGTCCTGATGGAGACTATTTAGGGCTGAAGAAGGAATTCAAGGTCTCTATCTCTGCAGCATCTGTCAACAAATGATCTCTTGGAGATTCTACTCTACTAGAATTTGAACAGAATTTTCATCACTGGAGCATTCACAGAGCTGTAGTGAAGGTAGTGGGGAATAGATAGCCCTGCTCTGGCTTCAAATGCTGCCTTCAATCCAACAACAGATTTTAAGTCAAATTGCAGACTCTGAGATGTGCTCCGGAAAACTGCAGATCATCGATGCATTAAATGAATGGAAATCCTTCCTCTACCTTGCCCTATTTTCTGAGCCCCAAGGGGAATTACGGGTGAGACCCATGCTCTGCAGCATTGAACAGATTAAATCTCTCTTTTAGTTTAAGGTGAAAGTAGCATATACAATGAGATCAGCAAAGCTCTCGCAAGCCCTGTGGCCAGCCAAGGATCACTGAGGGGCACAGGCAGAAGAGGTCAGTGCGTGTCCTCTCTGCTCTTGAGAGGTGCACAACAGTGTCTTGGATGAACAGTTAATGCTACTCACAAATGAGGATGATGAACAATTAGTGCTACTCACTACTCTCCTTTTGGCAAGTTTTCTTCTGTCTTTCCCTCCTCAGTGTTTCTCGAAATGGCAGTGTTTTCATTATAAAATATTTACTCATTTCAAGTTCTTAATTATCTAGATACCATTCCTCGTTAATTTACATTTAGGAATACATATCTTCCAACATTCTTACTCCGAACTGTAACCTGACCAATGACAAAAGTTGCAGAAGTCAGTGCCTGATTTTTACTGGGCCTCACACAAATCTCCCCCTGCAATGCCTTCTAGATACTTCATATTCTGAGAAGCCTGCCCTGGAAACACCTCCTAAAACCAGGCTCTTTACATTCAGTGAAATTCTGCATTAATCTTGCTCTGCCTTGGTTCCCCAGATAAACACAGGAGCACTATCTCACTTCTACAGATAAGATTTTATGAGAATAAATACCCCATTTTTTAAAAACTATTTTGATTCTGTGGTGATCAGAGAATGCTGAACGAACCTACCCTAAACCAAACCAATGCATACATACAGCAATTTCCTATCTCTTCCCTTCTTACTTCCTTACAACGCTTTATTCTTTACTTACAGTGGCAACACTGACAGACAAATCCATCACAGTGTGCTACAGAGGTCCAAGTACCTCTAAGAAGTAGGAGTTTGAGCTGTAAATACCTTGTTAATACTTTGTGGGCTGGAAAGCACTCTCTCTCCCTTACAAACAGGTAATGACAGGCACTGGCTATGATGCAGACAGCAAAGTTTGTGGAGAGTAGCTGCAAACTAAACAGCTTTTAGATTCCAATTCCTTCATCAGTTGTATGTAACTTATATTTTATGTTTTCTAGGAGTACCTTAAAAGAAAACAAGCAACAGATGAAAATAAAGCTTGGAGTTTCCTGAAATTTGACTTTCAGAGCCCTTCTATGATCACAGATCTGTGGGGGGCAAAGAATCTCACACCAATGTTTCAGCTGCTAAGGGCCATCTTGAACTTGTAACAAGTTTAATGAAAGGTCAAGCTCTCCTCCCTTGAAGACTTTCAGATTCTGCTCTCAGATCATAAATTTCATATGCAAGCCATCATTGGGTTAGAATTTTTCCCCCTTATTGGTTCTTCTCGTAAGGGAAAAGAGGATCTTCAAGCAGAACCAATAGTAGAACCACTGAGGTCACTGATGACCGAAGTTATTTGCTGCATCCTTTATTTCTCATCCCTACTGTACATCTTTTATTCATGTGTCCCACCACAGCTTCAAATCACACAGTATGAAGTGGACATAGTTCTGTGACCATTTTTTATATGAAGGGGAAGAATTTCCCCTTCTTAGCCAAATACCATCATTAAGAATTTTGTCTAGAGATCATACTGCAATTCTGTGAGGCTTTTATCTTCTGCATGTTTTCTTGCCACAATAAATTAAGTCCTCCCATTGGAGCACAGAACCTGTCTTCCTTATTGGAACAAAACAATGGGATATAGTGAAATTATTCTGCCATTGAATGACTGCACATTCACAGGGGAATCATAAGCAGTCATTAAGATGCTAAACCAAGAAAAATATATCAAAAAGAATTCACGCTAGTTTGTATTTTTTTACACAGTATTTGAAATAGATCTTACTGCTTAATCCCAGTTAAGGAGACCACTATATTGCCAGAGTATATTTTTTTTCTACTTTTGGACTTTCTACTGCTTCTGTGATTTGGTTAGACTTTTTTCTGTTAAGCCACGTCGGCTAAGGTGAGTGCTTTGATAAGAGATCTCAGCAGGGAGTGTGGAGGTCAAAAGTCAGCTAGGTACATATGATGACAGCATATCTGATCACAGCGTGTTTTCTGTTTCTTATTTCTGAAGCAACAACACCAGAGAACATTACCCATTTAAACACTTTACTATGATCTTATGTTGTTGAAGACCCTATAATGTACCTCAAGACATGAAGACTTGCGATTTTCCACACAGAGCTGATATAATCATCTAGCCTAGGAATCCTAAGCAGCAATTTTGCTGGGTGTTTTAATCCCAGTTTGTACCTAAGTTTGTATAATACTGCTATACTCTAGTAAACTGGCTGTACTCTCTAACTGCTGTATTTTGGTGACTACAGAAACAATATCTCTGGGCCTGCTGTAGGAGAAGAACTGTATTTATAATATTTATCTAGCTCTACTTGCCTTCCAAACCATGATTCTTAAGTGCCTCACTACCTTTGGTGCATTTTCCCCCTCATATTACTGCTATGATTAGGGAGCTATTATTATGCAGATATATAAATGAGGACCTGAGGTACAGAAAATAATGACTCATCTGTAGTCACACAGACAGAGAGAGCTTGAACCAATATATTTTAGTTCCTAGAAAAATACCTCAACAATTCTTCACTGATTCAGTAACAGTCCACTAAGGATTTAATAACTAAGCTTACAGTGAAAGCACTTGCATTCTGTTTTCAGCTGTAGGGAACTTGGAGGTATCTGCTGCATTGACTTGTGTGTGAAACAACCCAGTATGTCAGGTGTTCTGAAGAATTTTTATTTCTTCCCAAAATTGTTCAGGTTGTCTAGTGTTTGAAAATCTGACTGTAAAACCTGGTACTCTTGGGCTTGGGCAGAAACGAGTAAGAGCATTGTAAGGTCTTTCAGAGAAGCTCAGACTCAGAATGGACAGATAAATTTAGTATACTGTACTGCTTGCTCTGGACATGGTATCCAAATTTCAGAGAGCAACAAGCAGCAACAACCCTCCTACTAGAAGGCCCTAACTCAGATCACTGATTATAACAAGACACAAGAGCCAGAGAGCAGGCAGTATGAACGCTTTACCAGCCTCTGGATTTGAGCGTAAGGGTGCTACGACAGACACTTTCCAACAAGGCTGAGTGGCCACAACCAGTCTCAGGACACAGCTGAGCCCACGCTGTGCAGTGGAGACTAGCAGACTAGAATTGTTAGGCCAGGAGCATTGTATTTTCCCTGTGCCATGCTGCCTTTAAGTCCCTTGTCTTGAACATGCCACTGTCTCCATCACAATGAAACAGAAATGAAATGAATGCATTCATCCTAAACGGATTTACATAATTTGTTTTAGACATAGTATGTCATCTCCAGATGAAGGGAATAATGTAGAGAATACATCATCTGCTCTTCTTCTCTGACAAAAGAGCCAAACCAGAAATACAAAAGGAAGCCTAGACAGAGCAAACTGGAGCATACAAGCAAAAGAGACTTATCTAATAGTCTCTTCATTATTCTGAAAGCAAGCATCTAGTGCAGGCTTCTGGCACAAGCTGGATACCTGCTGAGAGTGGGAACGTTGAATTATTCATGCTTTTGGTTATAAATAATGCACTGCCTGCATATATCTAATTTAAATAGACCCATAAAGCCCGGTGGATTAGTGACTGCATGCTGCCTAAAAGTAACAGATCATCTAGCCAAAGTCTCTTGGCTATTACCTGCTCTCAGTGAGGCTCTTCTGGAGGATAACATTTTAAAGAATTTTTTTCTGGTGTTGTTGATGCACTGATAATATTCTGCATGTAAGAGCTTAAGAAACTCAAATAGGAGTGCCGTGCTGTACCAGGACACTGTCTGTTCGGTACTGCTCTTGCATAATTTTCCTATATGGTCATCTCGTAGTGGTTGTACTGTTCTCTATAACAAGGACACTGCACATCCCATCCTGCAGACAGAGCAGAAGAGTTGGTAACCCTACCAAGAAGGGACAATTGTACTTCGGGACAATTGTTCTTAGGCATCATTTAACCAACAAAAAGAAAGAACGCACTCAAACTTTACATACCATGCTGTTGAGGACTCCATTTAATGCAGGCAGCTCTGCGTGCAGGTGCAGTGCCAGCTGCAGGTTGAGCTTTGGGTGGTGGGAGCCTGAGGCAAGAGGCCATGAACTGGTGCTGACCCTTTGCACACCAATGGGGACCTGTGGCCCGGCCTGATGATGGACACTTGAAGGTAAGCAGGAGCTGGAAAACCTCAGACTTAGACTATGAGGGTACAAACGCCCAGGGTTTCTTTCATTCATGGTCCCTCTATGCAGGCACCAGCTCAAGCTGTTATTCTGTTGCTGCACCATGATAAAATTAAAGAAACTCAGACTGAGTCTGAGACTCTGCTATGGGAAACCCGGGGTTGAGCCAGTGAGGAAAGCTTGTCTGACTGTGTGAGTGTGGGGTGAGCAGGGAGTCAAGCAGGGCTCCTGTTGGGTCACTGGAGCTACCTGCTGTGAAGGCACCAGCAGTGAAAGTGTCTGGTGGTGGGTGTGTGACTGCCAGAGTGCTCTTGAATGGTCAGACAAGGAAGTTTCCCTAACAGTGCTTCATAAAAACATACAGACTATATTCCTCGCTTCTCTGTACTTGAATTTTGTCCATCAGTACCCACCCCCTGAATCTTCACTGTGACTGGCAGGTGTACTGGGACCATACTGGCCTAAGAACCCTCCTGTTCTCAAGGTAAGTCTCAAAGTAGGCTAGAATCAAGGGAAGTTAGGGTGATTTTAATTTTGTGGTATTCCACAAGGAATGCAAGGAGGATTTGTACTTCTGAGATAACAAAGACTTTGTAGGCTGACTGCCAGTTTTACCAGCCTCTCTGGGAGAGGTTTTTAAATTCTGACTGACAAAAAATGTCCTGTCTTACATGAGCTCCTTTTGTGATATCCTGAGAAGTGCTGTCTATCTGAGCTTATGAATGCCCAATGCAAGCTCAGTTCTGGGATGCACAATTGCAAGTGTCAGAACTGCATATTGCCCCCTGCCCTTCCCTCAGACCCACTCCCCTTTCTAATATGCCAGTGCTCAAATGCAGTACATTTTCACAGAGCACCCAAAAAGCAGGACAATTTCACCCCTACTTCTAAAAGGATGGAGCAAGTGCACATCTCACACATCTCAACAAGTGGACTAGGTCTAGATAAACATAGATTCTGCTCTTGGTTTCTAAATAGTGAGAGTGCTGAAGGTCTCACCTGGTGTTTTTCCTATCAATCATAAGAGGAATATTCTGATGAAATCAAAGCTCTGGTTTTAGTAAAATCAAATGTTTAGACAAAACTCCTTAATATTTCCTCCCTCCCACAAGTGATTTTTTTCCTTAATAGCTTGAAGAATGAAGGGGAGGGGAAGCAAGGCAGAAGGAACATCATTTTAGCTTGTTTTGTCACCATTTTTTTTACCCGGTGATTTCAGCACAAAATAGGACATAAGACATTATAAGGAGTCATGCCTCATTAAGCATTACTGACATGGTGATTACATAAAAGCTTAAATAT
This sequence comes from Corvus kubaryi, assembly GCF_017639235.1. Classification (NCBI taxonomy): domain Eukaryota; kingdom Metazoa; phylum Chordata; class Aves; order Passeriformes; family Corvidae; genus Corvus; species Corvus kubaryi. The sequence goes on along the minus strand of NW_024581819.1, from coordinate 140,530 downwards.
TCTTCCCTTAATCCATAATGTTAAGTGCCATTTAGTGTTTGGGGTTTTTAATTTTTTTTTTAAATTTCTTTTTTCATTTTAACAGTTAAGCATTCTCTATTTTTAAGACTAGAAATTACAATTGTTCAGCTAAGAGATAAAAAAATATGCTGACCTGCATGAGGAAAACATTGTCAGCAGGTTGAGGAAGGTGATGTCCTCTCTGCTCAGTGCTGGTGAAGCCTTGTCTGGAGTGTTGGCTCTTAGTGCTGGGTGCCCCAGATCAAGACATGGACTTCCTGGGGCAAGTCCAGGGGAAGGTCACTAAGATAGCAAAGGTCCTGCAGAACCTCACATGAGGAAAGGCTGAGAGAGCTGGGACTCTTCAGCCTGAAGAGAAGTTTTTGTGGAGGCAGGTACGTAAATGTCCAACGAGAGGGCTTAAAAATGGAGTCAGAGTTGTCCCAGAGGTGCCACAAGAGAGAACTAGAGGTAATGGGTGTAACACGATGCACATGAAATTCCATATGAACACAGAACAACTTTTTTACTGCAAAGGCTGTCCAACACTAACACATTGCCTGTAAAGTTTCCATCTTCAGAGATGCTCACAATCTCACTACACACTGCCCTGCACAACCTGCTCCAGCTGACTCTTTTTGAGGGAGGGAGGGAGGTTGGACTGGGCAGTCCAAGGAGGTTTGTTCCAATCTCAACTAATCTGTGATTCTGTGAAAAGAGAGAATGGCTAATGAATACCAGAGGTGAGTAAAGGTGTTCTTTGCCCATCTAACATCGAATTTGTGATTTAGAAGTTTAAAGGAAAACCTCAGCTTTCGATTTAAAATAAAACCACAGAACAAAAAATTCTTTGTAAGTTAACCTATAAAATGAAAGCTAAGGAAAACCAGGTTGTTTATTTCCCATTTTCCACAGCACTGTAGTTAATGTCTCTTGTGGGTTCTGGAGGCTGCTGCTGGGGACAGAGAGAAGCCTCTCTGGTTAGAAAGGGCACATATAGATTTGTGGCTAAAAGAACAGGACTCACCAACTGTTACCCATCAATATCAGCTGAACAGGATTCTTGCCTCTGCAGCTTGACTTTTAGTCATGATTGTAGGCTGTACAACCATCTCCTCAAGAGGCTTGGAGACCCAATAGGAAGTTCAGCATTTGTTTTTGAAACAGCTTCTTCATTTGCCAAGAAGCAGCAAAGGCCCTTCCTGTTCTTGTAGCAAATTAGAGCCCAGGATGGTGAGTGTGCATACAACCACTGTGTCCATTAGCACTGAGTCCTGTGCATTCACAACAACCTGCTCTTAGGGACACAGTGGCTTCCAGAATATCAGGGATCAACTTTTCCCTGAAGAAAAAGGATGAGGTGAATCTTATAAGCAGACAGTGGATTATTTTCTTATTGAATCACTATTACCTATGTCTGCTGCTTTTCTGTAGAGTCCAAGGGATTCTCAGCTGCTCTTTATCTGACTGGTCACACAGCACACCATGGCTTGGTGTTTAAGGGATGTACAGGAGAAAAATCTTGGTTTGTGAGCCTCCCTATAGCCTAAGATCTGAATTATGCTGCATAGTTCTACTACATTTCTGTTCTCAAAAAAGAACACCAAAAACCCCCAAAGAGTATACCCAAAAAGTAAAGCCATATAGCTTAATGGAAGGAAAAAAAAAAATCAGTGCTGGCTTTACGAAATAAAATATCCCGCAATAAGTTCAGAAACAGTCCTCTCCAAACAGAATGATCAAAGCCTCATAATGAAAAGTAAAAAAACCCACCTCCACAACAAATACTAATGGTGTGATGTTGGAAAGGAATACTGAAAATCAAGGATGAATTGAATTATTATTGCCAGGCTAGCCCTTCCTAATCCAACATTTGCTACTTTTAAACTTGCACAACAGATGAGGCATTGCAGGATAGCACAATGTACCATAGCCAAAGCACCGAAGGGAATTACCCAATGAAAAATAATGTGGCAAATGAATAATTAGGCAGTACAGCCTTACTTCTGTTCTGGCAAGGGTTTGAAGGGAAAAAAAAATCATCCAAATTATTGTTTGCATCATAGTTGGACATTTGTTTGATAGCCATTACCTATGATGCTTCAAAACTGATCCAGTGGAAAACTAAAGAAAATCTCTCATCATATCACATAGTTGTTATCTCACTTGACAGGTAGTTATTTTTCTCTTGATAGCTTTATATGTAGAGTTCTTCTCATCTTCCCCATCTATATTCTCACAGTCAAAATCTAAACCACTCAGAATGTTAACAGAAGTTGCAGGCTGCTGCTTGGTGCTTCTCAGCAATCTCAACACAGAGATTGCAGGCTTTGATTTACTATTGACCTTCATTTCATGTTTTCTGCCTCCCATCTGCTAATAGGGATTTCAACATCTGCACATGTCCACTCAACCCACTGTATTAAAAATAAAAATGAATTTTATAGAATTTAGAAGTAAACTCTGCACTTGGTAGTTATGGATTCACTCCAGACACAACAATTAACAAGATCTTCAAAGATTTATGCTGACTATTCAACACCTTGACATCTGGCCTGCCAGACATGTGCTTTTTTTGCATGCAAACAAAGAGGCACCACCATCCACCTGAGCATGGTGATTACAGCATGATTTCTTTCTTGAGGAAAGAATATGGGTATTAGAGTTTATCTGCATGTTAGACTGGAGTACCAACCAGTTCACTCACTCATTCACACATGACATGTGTGTTTTAGCCCACGTGTTCTGGAACACACTGTTTTCTCCTCTTCATGAAGTGATGCACACCCTTACTCAATCTGATTGAGAACTAGGAGGTGTCAGGAAGGAAAGTCATGCACAGTTTGGAAGATACTTCCCAGAAGAGATACACCACATGCACTTCCTATGTCTAACATCCAGTCTGCAGGAGAGCAGGTGGCACCCTGAGAAAGGAGTTGACAGAAAGTTTGAGTGGGAAGGAAAAGAAAATCTTGCCTGAGGCAAGATCATCATACCATCCTTCTGAAAACATTGTATCATCTCTGAAGCATTCCTCTCTGTACCCTGAGGGCAGCCAGTTCACAGATGACACCATTTTGAGAAATCTACTTTATAAATGATGAAAGTCTCCTCTAGGGCTGGTATGTGGAAAACTTGGAAGAAAAGGTTTTCTGATGGGCTCCTTCCACAGCCCTCCTAGACTCTAATAGTTTTTGGTATAAATGGACACAGAGATTCCCAGATGAAAAAGTTCCTCTGGATCCAATTTATACAGATTAAAAATATTTCATCATCTCAATGCCATAAAGCTGGCTTTACTTTAGCTTATTTACTCAAAACCAAACCAAACCAAAAAACTAAAGAAACCAAAACCCACTAAACAAACAAAACACAAACCCAGAGGATTTGAAATCTTTTGGATTTTCTTAGTGGAAACCTATCCTGTTAATCTCATCAACTGTTAGCATACAGAACCTACACTCTCATTTCCCTAGAGGATTTCAGCACACTATGGAGGATTCATCCAGCTTTCAGGGTGTGAAAAGTTTCTCTCACATAATGCTCTTCTCTTACTTTCAGTTTTTCAGAAATGTCTGAGTTCTTGCAAACCAGAGATTATGATCTTCATCAACAAGTCACTTGTGGATGACCATTAGATAACAGAAATCACTGTCTCCAGAAGCAGCTACAGGTGTTTAACCTATTGCTCCTACCTCCCTCCACCCTCAACAAAAACTCAGCACAACACAAACAATCCTTCAAAAGAAATCTTGCTAAAAGAAGATATTGATCTTTCCTCCCTTTCCTTTAGCCTCCAGTTTTCTCCTCTTATTAGAAATAGAGTTAGTTTACCCTATTCCTCACCCAGACTGCAAACATTAATAATACAGAATAAGATTCGCACTTGCCTGAAGCAATTTTATTTTCCACTAGCTGCCCACTAAATAGCAGTTAGAAGCTATTCCAGCAAATGGAGTGCTCCATGGCCTAGGGGGATGACACACCACATCCTCCTTCACAGTCATTGCTTTAGTTCCCCTGCAGATTATCTAAATTATCCACAATACATCCTTCTTCATTACAGCTATAGGAATGAAGCAGGACTATATGAAATTTTGACATTTCTACAATGCATCACTAACCCCATCATCAGCTCAATATATTCATTAATATTTGGAGTATTCAGAAGCAGAAGTTGGATAAATTTGCTGGTCCATTATAATGCTATTTTTGAGAAGAAAAAAGATCCAATGTTTCCACAAACAAATTAACACAGAATTGAGGATGTTTTTGCTGTATGAGATCTCTTCAGCAAAATATTAAACATGAAACCCACTTTCAAATATTTTCAACTGTGACAACTTATCTCTTCCTAGTGTTAAAGCAAAAGTCAACCTTTTGTGATTAGAATGTGTCTGTTCCTTCAAGATGTCTATTTGATATAGCTGCAGAGTGAAGCCAACACAAATTTATTTGAAGCACGAAACTCCAAAAGTCTATTTTCTTCAATTTGTAACAATACCTAGGTACACAACTGAAAAACAGCCTGCACAAGAGGGATGGACTTCATCTGAACTGCAGGGGGACCAAGCTGTAGTACTTTAAACAAAGACCATGAGTGAACTTTGAAACTAGTGAGGCAGAAAAAGCCAAATGAACGCAAAGAACACACTTTTCAGAGTAGTGTTTCTTAGTATGCAAATGTAAGAGTTCTTTACCTTATGTGAATCATAGGACAAAGGATGAAAATGAAATGAGAAACAGAAAGTAATTTCCACTAGGTAGAATTAGTGGGCAATTGCAAAGATACAACCTCCTTAGATCTGTGTATCAGACACAGATACCAGCACAGGCTCTGTAGAGGGAAGTCATCAAATTATTGAAGTATTTGAAGAAATCAAGAACAGAAAAACAGTTATATAACAAAACGTTTTGGTTTGTTGTTTTTGTATTTTTTACAAACTCTATTACCACAGGCTTTTCAAACAAGCAGTAGTGGAATAAGTGGGAAATGTCCAGGAATGAGTAAGCAAGTGGAAGAGGTATGATATGGATAATTGGTCAGTATTGCAGTGGAGGAAAGTAATTAGTGGAAACTCTTGAGTTTGTGAGATTCATTTTATTAAATATTAACCTTGAAAGCAGTGTTTGTGGTAAGGCAAGGAAGTGTGCCAGTGATAGAAAGAGCATTCAAAGGAGTAAGGATGAGAAAGGACTGTGAAACCTGAAGGGCCTTATAAAACTGTTCAACAAAATGGCAGGTGAAACCCAGTAGAAATAAGCATAAGGCAGTGTTAACAAGGAAAATTACTTCTAGTTTTATATGTGAAGTGATGGCCATTACCAGAGAAAGACTTGGAGGTCCCAGTAGTCAGTTCCACAAAGTAACAAGCCAGCCCTCAATAGCAGTGCAAAAAATAAGGAAACATTTGCAAATTAGCAAAAGAAGGATAAACAGAACAGGTCACTATGCCATTGTTTAAATCAATAATTCACCTTACTGAACATAAATATATAAGAATGGGGTGTGTATGGCTGAACCCCTTGGCTTGAAAATCATCTCTTATTGGAAAGACCAAAAACTTTTAGAAGGGGGAAACAGGGATAAAAAAAATGTCAAAACAGTAAAAAAAGAGATGAGGAACATATAGGCAAAGTATTTCAGACGGTGGCAGGGATTTAGGTAGAATATGACAGGTGTGCAAAATCCTAAATGACATGGAAAGGCTGGGCAGGGATAGATGGTCTTTTCAAGGAAGCCCAGTAAGTTAAGCTAGAGGGAACCATGTTCAAAGTAGCAAAGGCAGCACAGGGTAGCATAAACCTGGAATAACTTGCTGAAGAAAGTGGTGAATACAAAAATGTTTATATGGGTTCAAGGAAAAAAGGGACAAATGTTTAGGGGATAGGTACATTTGGCATTACCAGACAAAGAACAACAGAACTGGAAAATCCCCTGTACTGAATAAAGAAGGAGGTTTAGAGAGCATGCCTACATGTGTGTTAAGCCTTGTGCATTCTTGCCCCAATTTTACTCTTCCTTAGATATTTGTATATGGCCACTGTTCATTTTTGTTGTTTTGGTGATTAACTGTTTCATTTCAGAAAACTGCTTTTTGAACACCCTGACCCCTCCTCTCCCTCTACCCTGTAATGCTGCCCCCAGGGGAAGTTAGAGCCCCACTTCCTACACCATGCACTTCAATATCTCTGCTTTCAACCTAGACTCGAACTGAAATAAACAAACAAATAAGTTTCTGTATTTCCAATGTAATTTCCTTCAAAAATGAGCCCCAGCCTTACTTTAAATATAACTCCCCCTCCCCAAGACAAAGCAAAACTCTTTTAGTATTCTCACCTTTATATTACATATATACACTCTCCCCAGGACTTTTTTCTTCTTTCTGCCTCACTAAAGTATTATGAGCTCTATTCTCCATCATTGTAATTCCACTGAGGTGGGTAGTTAAATTAGGATAAAGTTAATCAAAAGAGGAAGGGAGTTTAGCCCATGCTATACATGAATTACTTCATCCACCACAGTGAATTTGCAATGCGCCCTGCAGTTTAGTAGTGAAGAGGAGAACAACTACACATTTATAAAGAGGGAATTAGAGGAAGCAGAACAGTCGCCTAAGCTGAAATTTAGCTGCAAACAGTACAAATAAAGACCCTTTCTCTTGGGAAAACCACATTATGTTCTTCTGTTCATGACACTGACAGGGTAGCTCAATCAATTCTGTTGGATCACATTTTCTTTATACATGTCGAAAAAAGAAAAAGTTATCTAAAAACAATTTTACCTGAATTTCATCTAGAAATATATATTTTTTTTTTTAAAGCTTTCCTTGTTGCTTAAAAACCAATGAAAAAAGTGCAAGAGGAGGGGAGAAAAAAAAGACAGACTTCTAGGGACAAAAAAGGATAATGTAACCTTTGAAAATTTGCAAAGGCTTAAGATTTGTCTACTCAGACACTGCTTTCTACCTCCATTTAATTAGATTTTAATTTTCTTTTTACATCCTTTTCCTCTCCAGATTCTGAGAAGTAATGATTTCAATATCAATTGATTTGAAGGAACAGTCCCAAGTCTGAATTAAGCAGCTTACGGAAGTTTGTCTTGTTCCTGGTTAAACATTCCTGCTATGCAGCTCTGTAAGCTTCTTGCAGTAATAAAATCCAGATGAAATAATGGAACTGTGTTTGTGAGCCCAGGCTTGGCCTGGCTAAGGGGAACTTCTCAAATGTCTCTTATCAATGTCAGGAATTCAGAGAAAGCCTTCTCAAATAATCAAGCAGAGACAGAAACAAAGTATAAGTTCAATTTTTCCCTCCAGCATGCCTCTCATTGAAACAATATCAAATTTTACATGTTTATAAACAGCACATAACATAAACAGGCCATCTTCTGCCTATATTGTAATAGGCAGTTAACTTCAAAAACACGAGGCCTTCACATTCCACAAACAAGATGCCAGTGTAAAAAGACCTTCAAATTGGCAGTTTGTACTTTCAGCTATAGGTTCAGAGAACTTAGCAAACCAGAAATAAAAATACTTAAAATAATAATTTAAATTAAAAAAAAAAAATTAAAACCCACACCAAAAGAACCCACAGGACAAAACAGTGGATACTTTTGAGGTGTTTGTTAAAAACTTAACCTTTTGCTTTGGCTTTTCTTCTCTTTTACTTTTTTACTTACAGCCAGGAAAGCAGAGTAAGGAAAAAAGCATAAGAGCCTACATTTTAACAACATTAGTTATTAAAGTAAGTATAAGTAGTATAAAGTAAGTATAAAACAATGCCTCTGTAGCATTTGTGAACTCTTACATTCTCCTTCTGTGATCCTGCAAGTGAGTTTGCACAAGCCCTGCAGCAGCAAGTTACTATCAGCCTCTCTTCTCTACCAAGTGGAAATGGCTGCTCAGATTAGAAGATGCACAGCACATGGGGCACCCACCATTTCTCTGGGCAACCTGTTCCGGTGTCTCACCACCCTTGCAGTAAAGAATTTTTTCTTTGCTGAAAGAGAGAGAGAGACTTTTTACAAGGTCATTTAGTGATAAGACATTAAATACACATAATGTGCACTCATGGAGACAGGATATTTTATTATTGAGGGGGGAATAAAATCTTTGCTCCACGGAGAGCAAAATTAGAAAACATCATTGCACCAATGAAACCAAGAAGCATTTTTTCTATAGCCCTGGTGGACACTCTACTAAGATGCTTACCAGACTTCAGCAAGAATCTTCATTCTCTGGATATCTCATGCCCTTAAATTGAAATACCTAATGAGATTCCAATGGTAGCTCACAAACTCAGCTCTTCTAATCATGCTTTTTGGGATTCAGATATTCTCACTTTTGCTCTTTCCTGAAAATTAGTGCTCTACACTCTGACAGCCCATGTGCACATCACAGTTCAATTCTTCCAGAGCCCTTTCAAAAGCAACTGCACAATCCTCAAAATTCTGGACTAGGGGACTTAGCTCCTCCCTGGTTAAAAATGATGGGACAGATAAAGAAAGACTTGGAGAATACTCTCAGTGGGGCTTCTAAAATAATCATGCTTCACACATGAACACCACACACAGTATAATCAGTTATGGAAATACACAGTCGAACAGAAGTGTCTTTCAACATCTTAACCTCTTTTAGTCAGTCTGTTCATTCCTTCAGCTCCTCCCTCCTTTTCCTGTGCAAGCCTCCTCGTTCCTCATAAATGCCTATTATTAAAGTTACTGTTATGTAGAGTTTCAGCCTGCTTTGTTACCTTTTCTTCTACCCCTAGCACAAGCCAGTTGATACCTTTGTTGGGTTGCAAACACCTAAAATCCTTACTATTCCACATAGCCAAGGACAGGGAAGCAGACTCTGCATTTCAAGCTAGCACCACGCCATCCAGCAGGGAGAAATGCCCAGACAGATCACAGGATACAGTGTCATTTATAAATCAAATCAACATTCACAAATGGAGTTTGCAGGCTGATAATATAGCCATCCAGTGTTTCAGCCTAATTTCTTAACCAGCCATCTGAGACGTGCAAACTGACCATTAAACAATTTCAAAAATAGGACAGAATAAATCTCATATGTCACATTAAAGCACTGTGCAAAGAAAGCCATTTATGACACATAAGAGGCTATTTCCTTGATCTTTTGAAAGCCTCACCTATTTCTCACCACTTTATGCTTTCTTCTGAGTGGTATTTGGAAACGGACAGTTCTAAGCACAAACACTGATTATTTAAACACTGTTCCTACTGTTGTCTGTACTTGACTTTCCTCAGGGAAAGGTCTGGCAGGGTGCCAAAATAACTGCCAGGAAAACCACAATCACACTACAAAAGGACTTTCAGACAGATTTCTCCTTGTGCCAAATTTCTCTTCAGCTTCAGCTGTACCTTCACCTTCCTCTGGAATCATGGACTTTTGCCACGACTTGGAAAAATCTTCTGCTCAAAAAGACCTTGAGTTATCAGGTCACCACAACTGCTCACTGAGGACTTTATTTATTTTTAAATTATTGTGTATTTGGGTTAGATAGCAGCAGCAAGATGAAAAATCCCAGAATCCCTAAATGGTTTGGGTTGGGAGGGACCTTTAAAAGGTCATCTAGTCCAAACCTTCTGCAAAAGGCAAGAATACATTCAGGTACAGATTAGTTACATCTATTTATCAGTACTTGGCGCTTGAGATCACCACACTAGAATGCTCAGAGTCTCCCATGGCTGAGCTCTGAGACTGTCAGAGCAGTTTCTGCACAAGATTCAGCAGTTCTCAATGTCAGTGAAGTGGAGTAGTACACACAGTGTTTGTAGCCACACCGTGCTAGCATACAAAAGTTACACCCTGGCTGTTTGAGGTAAAGATATGATTGAAGTTATGTAATTTTTGTAGAACAGCAGGAGTCAAATTTAAGATTATATATCTTAAACTATACAAGAACTGGAAACTATCTTAGACGTTACCCATGCAGCATCACATTTCTGTGTCTTGCTCCCAGCTTGAAACAAAACCTTTCTAGTTCAGTACAAGTTGAGAACAGGATTCACACTGATAACTGCTCTGCACAGGCATTCTTTGACCCTGCTTTGGGTGTTCACTGAAAGCAGGACAAGAACAGGCCTTAACAGTACAAGTGATGAAATACGTTGATGATAGTAAGCACAAAATGAAGAACTTGACCCTGAGGGCCATGTTCTCTGACATCAGCCAAGCAGCAAGGCATTTAAACACTAGCACAGGAGTTTTGTTCTGGTATCTGTCAACTTCTGCAGATCCACACATCTTTTTAACTCTGCACTATGGATTTTTGTTGATTGCCCATAAATTGGTTGTCTCGGAAATACTAGGCTCCTCTGCCTGCAACTGGTTTGCATGCCTTGAATCTGAAGACCCTGGAAGGTTCTTGGAACACTTTTAGACTTTGCATGTCTGTATTTGGAGTTGCAGCGCCTACGGTTTGTGTGCAGCAGGATCACAGCAGCTGGCCGGGACTTAAGGTGTATTTCCACAATAGAGACATCAGTCAAAATGTTTTACTTGAAACATTTTATATCCAATAAAGATTTCAACAAAATGCTGGTGAAGATTTGTCAGTCAGTTGTGTTCCTGAACTCTCCTTCCCGGATGTTAAAATAAAAAGCAAGAAAACAACAGTCTGCCTACCTCTTGATTCTCATGCTGCCACATAAATCACAAAAATGTTTAAGTGCTGCATCTTCTGATGATCCCATTCTGTAGAAAAAGTAGTTCAGATACAGAACAATAACTTATTTTCCCAAAGTGGTAACATTTCTTCAGAAAATTAAGAAAAAAAGAATCATACCCAGCCGGTCTATTCTGCTACCAGACGTGAAAAAATCCTGGGGTAGAAAATTTGTCTGTATCTTCAAAAATAAAATGGACTAAGAAAGCTACAATAAGCTGGTAGTTGTATTTCATAACCCGCAATAATGTCTAATGAACATAAAAATATCATTAAGGGATAAAAGTGCCTTTAACTGATATGTTCCTAGATTGATCCATCCAAATTTGAAAAAAGCGATGATGGATTAATGCTTTTAGTGTGCACCTGTCAACTGTAGGATTTGACTTATAGATGGTGACATCCAGAATGAGGAAGCTGCACTGTAGTCATCAGAGATGATGTACCAGAAGGAAATGTAACCAGAAAGATGAAACTTGATTTACTGTACTCAGGTATTTTAACAAATTACATTCAGACCTAAAATGCTTGGTTAAGACACTGAAATTGCATCTCAGAGCTCCCTATGGTAACCCTGAAGACTTATCAAAGGAATGTGTTATTAGTTAGTACTGTGTTATCTGAAATAAAGGTAGACTTAGAAAATATACAAAGAAAGGTAGACTTAAAAAATGTATCTGACCACTTGAAGTAGCCTTGTGAAATACATAGAGACTTTTTATTGGTTTCCCAAGATACAAGTGTAGTTGATTGTCAAAATCAACAATAAAATCATTGATTGATAAGAAATAAATTGTAATAAATTTGTTTATACTTCACAAATGCCAGACTTGCATATATTTGGGTTTTTTTTAAATCTAAGTAGTGATACTTTATTTTGAACTATAGTGGTAATTTATCATGAGTGGCAAATATTTAAATCTCTTGTAACCATTTTAAGAAGTTCCCATTCCCTTCTTCACCCCTGTTACTTCATGTACGGCAATTAATTAGCATTTGTAAAAGTGAGTGGGAGGACCCTCGATGGAGAAGGCAAGAAGCGGCTTTGGGGAGGAGGAGAGCAGATGATGAAAGTGCAGGGTTGAAGCAGTAGTCAGCTGAACAGAAATTTTCTTTGTTGGGGCAGTGCCATGTTAGGAGACTCTCTGCAATTTGTTACCGCTTTCTTACCAAAGTTTTATCCCCCTCACTTGTGATGGATTCCAATCCTACCTTTATGAGACTGGGTTTTATGAGGGGAATATAGGAGAATAATTACATATAAATGTGTGTGTATCTTCTGTTTTCACATCTCCATCACTGGCTCACCAGCCAAGACAAAATAATTTTTAAAAAGCACTTCTAAATTAAAGAGACCATGAGTCAGAATGTACCAGCATGAATGTATTTTTTCCTTAACTTTCTTAATTTTTGATGCTGAGAAATAAATATTAATTCTGTAAGCTTCCAGGAATGTAGACACTGGTACATATGTTACATGTCCACATCACAGTGTAGACCCATTTCTCTCAGAAACATTCCCAGGTGAATTTAGAGCCAATTGAAGTGGCTAAGACAACTGAGAAAACACTCCCAGCTTGTTGGTCAAACAAATGAATCTAGGACTGTGAGCTCAACTTTATGCAAATTTTCATGATGAACTTAATGCTGAGAAACATCAGTTCAGCCAAAGATGTAAGCAAATGAACCATCTGAATCATGTGAATGTTCCCACTGGGATCAATAAGCTGGCCTGTGTTATTGCTACAAAGCATGCTAGAATAAATGCCCTTTCTGAAAAATGAAAGGTGGTATTGCAAGAATCCCAATACAACTAATGAAATTCAGAATTAAGGTACAGAAATGAAAAGTAAGAAAGAAGTAAAAATGAAAACAATAAAAATCTTTTAGTTCGGATCCAACATCTTACAGACATTCAAACAGTGCTTGTGAATGATGCAAGATGAGGAACATATGAAGATTTTTGTCAGGTCAGGGCAGATGTGGCTGTTCTACTCTGGTTTTGGATGTAAACTCAGAACAGGCTACTGCCAAAATCAACACCCAGTTCTTAGCTGCCCTGACTGTTTTCCATCTCTAATAGAGGATCAGGGCCATCATTTTGAGCAAAATACCTTGCCAGTCCTTTTTAAAATGTCCAATTCTCACTTTGGGGATTTTTTCATATTCTGAAGTACTTCAAACTAAAATTGCTTTTATTATAATTTTCAGAGCATCAGGCTCCCTGGGAACAGAGATTTTTTTTCTTTTGATCTTTACATTTATCGCTAAAGAAGATATTTTTATTTCTGGCACTTTCTTGGAGAAGGTTTAAAATTTTTTTCTCTTTCCATAGTTCCACTGCACTTGTCCTCTAGTGATCCCAGCAGCTACACATGCTTTCGGTGGGATAAGTGCTGACACACCACTGACTTTTCCACGAGAAGTGCGGCTGCAGCTTCGGCTCCTGACCACACCAGGATGGTGGAACTAATGTAGGAACTGACAATGCCATCTCATGGCAGACGTACAAACTGCAAATGCAATCTGTAAAAGAGACACAAAAATGGCTGTTTCCCCGGCTAGGTAAAAAACCGATGTGGAATGCTTAAGGATGATGCTGAAAGTGTGGAGATGAATAATTGTTAACTGCTAGCCTTCTTTAAGGGCTTTAACCCAGCAGGATTAGTTTAAATGCCAAAGGTGAAGATCTGGCTTGTGATGACAGGTGAATATAGGAAAGGAAAAAGAAAAGTGGGAAAGAAATACTCTCACATTCTTTTCTCATTGACTTGCTTTCATTTTCTCTTCCCACCTGCTAAGGTCCCTTAGTACAAAAACAGTACTCACTCAACATGGATGACATTGCAAATGGCCAATATACCAAAGTCCTCACCAGCTTAGCTTAAGGAAAAACTTGGAGCATCTGTTATGTTGTTGTTAGATGTAAACCAGCCCTTACAAACAAGACTGAGAGGAGGAAATACTTCAGTGCTGGGCTTCCTCTCCAGGCCCAAGGCATTTCCTTGCACACTAATAACAGCAGTTTGCCCGGGAAGTTGAGGTATCCAGCAGTTAGGATTCTGTCTCTCAGATGCCCAGAGGTCCAGAAGACGACTGTCTGAGATAGAAGGGCACAAGACACCAAATGCAGTAATGTGCATCCCTATCGGAGAGGAACTGTGAATATGGCCTGAAAGCTTTTATGGGAACCACATGGATTTTTATCATTGGACTGCCATTATATTGGAGCTCTGACTCTAATAACTGGTTCCTGGAAGAGGAGAAATACTGAAGCAAGAAAAGGGAAGTCATTACTAGTCAAAATTAATAGAAAAATCTTGGTTTTCAAGCAGCAAGATGCACAGTACAGTTGAGGTTCCTCTCCTCAGTGTGAAGGCAGCCCAGGGACATGTGTGTGGTTAACAGAACATGGGGTTAACCCTGGTACAGATGAAGTTTGCATGCCATGCCACCCTCCTCCCTTCTGTGCTTGGGGATGAGAAGCTGGATTCAAGCAAGACCAGATTATTTGAGTTGTGACAGCTGCCAAGGGGGAACCACCCTTACGTGTGGTGGGCTGTGCTTTCACTGTTGGGGTATTTCTAGCATTGTTTCTGCTCCTTTATGTCTGATTTACTTTTTTCCTTAAAATGCAGTGAAAGTTCCTACAGTAAACAACATCATTAACATTTCAGACAAAGCTTGTCTTGTGACAGCAAAAGTATTGTGAATTTAACCTGTCCTCAGTGAATAATTGTTCAGTGAACACTCTTAAGCCTTCAGCTGGGAAAGTGTGTGAATATGCATTTTGGAGCCATTTATCTAATTTCTACCTTTTTTTTTTTGCTTTTACTTTTGATTTTTGATTTTCTGTTGAGAAATTTAACTCAGGCCAGTGCCCTGAAGGAGAAAGAAAAGCTGCCTGGGAGGAACTGCACACTTGCTGAATATTTATATAGAATGACAATGACATTTGACTTCAGGTTTTCTTTGACAAAAACAGTTCCATTCAGCTGTGACCCATATCTCTTTGTCTTGACAAGCAGTGGAAAACATAACACATTGGACCAAAACTGAATGAGACTTGAATTCTTCATTTTGTTCCCAAAAACCACTGACTTAATTTGATACATCTTAGTGGATGAACATGTTTTAGCATGAATTTTAAAATTTTATAAATGTTATTCTTGCTTCTATTTGTCCATAGAACAATTTTTCAAATGCTGTTCAAACACATCTATAAATTTAAATCTTCTTTTTTCCCCAAGAACCTTGTTATTCAAGGAGAATGACAATAAACTAATAAATAGACTGAGGATAAGAAGGGTGTGATATAGAGGAAAAGAAGTGTGTGATATAGAGGAAAAGTGGTTGACTTGATGATTGCTCTCTTTTTGGTAAGGCTATGTAATAATAGAGCCTTCTGCTAGTAAAATTTGTTCTACTTTTCTAAAATATTCTAGCATCTCTCTGAATCCTACAGCTCTGCCAGAGTCACAGTCCATTAGGATCTGACTGGATCATTTATGTGATTAGGACAGCACTGCCAGGAAATGGGTAAACATGGAAAATAATATTGATGTCTTGACACATCAGGATCTGCAGCATCAAAACTTAATGAGTCCCTCTTGAGGCTGCACCCAAAATAACCTCCCCAAAATTAAACGGAAAGCCATGGTTCTGAACATGAAAAAGCCCACTATGCTCTGTAAGCCTGGGAACATTAACTTAAATGTTGGTTAGTTCTACTGTAAAGCCTTTTAGTCTTCTCTGTGACTTCATAGCCTGATTCTTTTGTGTAACTATTTAAATATCACATTATGACAATATTGATGCTGAGTACGGAGGCACTCAAAATGCCGCAGGTGTCAAAATTAAAGCAGCTTGTTCTACTTTCAGTCACCGCTTCATGCATAACTATTGTTGTCAAGTTATAGCACACCAAGTCTTGTATTATAATACAGTACTTGGAACAGAAATGTTTAAATACAATCATTCTCCTAGAACAGTAAACATAAAAGTCACGATTTGTTTGTAAAAGATAAAATTCACATAAATAATTTTATGAAAAATCTGCATTAAATATCTGAACAAGAATGACCTTCAGCATCCTGCTCACAGAAGAGTTTCTGTTTTTCACACCAAAGAGTTAGTAGCTTAAAAATCCAAATCAAAACCTCACCCCTAGCTCAGGAATTTGAATCCAGCCTTGCCTTGTTCCTGTGAAATACATGCTACCCACTATGCTGCACGGCTGTACTACATTTTTCTTGCTCTCCTTTGGTGACGAATCTAAGCAGTCTGTGTGTTAGCTGCAAAGTCACAAGGGTCACATAAATATCTGCAAGATAGGCAGACAATGATGCTTCTGGAATTTTTGAAAAACAAGGGGAAATAACAGAAAATAAAACAACCCATCTGGAATCTAAATCAAGGGTTGTTTACCTTTTAGAACACACAAACAAACCTTCCAAGGAGAACATTCTATCATTCTTGCTCTTTACGTAATACCTCTGGGCCCTTTTATAACATGTCAGATTATAACTATCAGATGCCAAAAATCCCAACTCACACAGATTATTATTGCAGTGCTTGGAAAGTTATTCCAATGAATCAGACACACACACAAAAATGAAGAGAGCTATCTCCGTTCATTCAAAGGCTCTCCCACAGCTGCTTAAGGTTATAGTCTGATTCACTTGGCTTCTCTAGGTTTTTCACAGCTAGAAGAGACCTTGGA
This sequence comes from Corvus kubaryi, assembly GCF_017639235.1. Lineage (NCBI taxonomy): Eukaryota > Metazoa > Chordata > Aves > Passeriformes > Corvidae > Corvus > Corvus kubaryi. Next base: position 124,113 of record NW_024581819.1, on the reverse strand, counting down.
TGCTCTGAGACTCCTGTATGCCAATCAAAACAAATTCTTAATAAACAAAGAAATCTTGCCCTTGAAATCCAGAGAGAATCATGCTGGCGAGCAGCAGCTATGCAATATTTTCCTTTCTGTCAAAGCAGCAGTAACCTTCGTGAAAGAATTCAGGAAATGTCAAAAAATATTCTTTACTCATGCTCCAAACTGGATTTTTCCCCCAGTCTTCACAGGCTGAGCTGTTGGAGAGTAAGTGTTGTTTGATTTTAGCAATGAGGAGTCAAGCAACTTTATGCATCATGACTGTTTCAGCATCTGCCTCAGCAGAAGTGGTAGCATGGCTTCAGAGAGCAATTGCTCCAGTTTTCACTCCTTTTGAGATCTGAGGACACTCCACTTCTGCTCATGGTGTAGCTTTAGAAATCTTGAGTAAAAAAGATAGTAAGCTAAGGGCAAGAATAGGTTTAGTTTTCCTTTGGAGAGTTTAGTTTTACTACTAAGGCTCAACTTTTGAAACACTCAGAGAAGCAAAACTGATGATTTAGGCCACTGGAGTGTGAGGGTACTCAAAGTGTTTTCGAAAATTACTGAGAGACGGTGAACACTGTGAGCCCAAACGGAGCAGGCATGAAGGAGTGAGGGGAATGATTAGTTCATCTCACCTTCCTTTTCCCTGTGCTTACCTACTGCAGTAATGTGTGAGATTGCTGCCAATGCTTTCCACTCCAAAGTCTTTAGCAGTTTTATATGAAATTTACTGATTTCAAATTTCCAATAACCCAAGGCCTGTGTTACCCAAATGGCTATTGTGATTCTTATAGTTGTAGGGATAGAGATGGCTCAGCTAAGAAAGGCAGTATGCTCAGTTTACATCTATTCTTTGCCTGAGATCAATACCACAGCCTGAGAGATCTTGTTGCATGTTAATTATAAGGGGTTCCATGTGTCCTGAAAAAAGATGTGAACAGCATCAAGAGGCTGGTGTTTATGGAAAAGCACTGAGGGAAGGGGAGAGAGCACACCATTATTCCTGGAGTCCAAGATGATGAGCATCCTTTGAATCGGAGTGATAAAATCATGTTAAAGGACAATTGTAGACTGTAACAAAGGTGCCTGTAGAATGAAATGCATTTGCAGGAAAGGCTTGAAAAGTGAAGACTCTCAGATAGAGTACAAACATAATTTCTCCCTCTCATCTCTCCTTTTGTCTCTCTTAAAATGTGACCTCTCTCCAAGGATATTTTCTGGAATGCAGTTGTAAGGATTGGACGGTAAGACAGGAGAGAGGTACAGGGAGCAGAGAGCTAACTCCTCCAGATATTGGCCATGAATTTGTGAATACCTGTTTTGATCATGGAGAAAGGAATTGCCTATAATGTCCACACTCTCACACCTCTACAGCATTTTGCTTTAAAGGGGATTTGTTCTGATTCATCAAATGACTCCTCTGGAACAACTGGCCTAAAAATGTCCCTCATTCTTTGCTTTTATCTTGCCTGTTTAATCACTGTTTTAGAGTAAATAATAATTGAAAAAAAAAAAAAACCAAACCAAAAACCAGGAAGATAAAAAAACCCCTCCAGCTTATTTTTCCAGAGCATTTCAGATTCCACACGTCTACTAAGACATTTCTGAAGCAGAAATTAAAACACATAAATTTTCCTAGTTACTTCTTTCCCTAGCTTTGTCCGCTACACAGCCTTTCCATCAGTACTGCCTTGGGTGTTACCAACAAACTCCAAAGGGATCTGTGAGGACTCTGCTGAGTTGTGAACCCTCCACTACAGCCACAGAAGGAAACACCACTCGGTTTCTTTGGGTGTGATGCTGATCAGAAAGCTGAAAGTAAGGGTATTTTGTACAATGTATCACAAAGCACATTAATGGTTAATACACTAGAACAAGTCACTAAGGAAAGTAGGGACAAATTTATACAATGCTGCTCTGGGAAGTAACTGGTAAAGTTTGTTCTGAAAATGTTGGTTCTACATGATAGCACTTGCTAACACATTGTGACAGCCTCAAACACCTCTCCCATCTATGTCCATGCTGCTCAGAGAGTAATGGAAGAGCCACCGAGGGGAATGCAGATGTGCTGACTCAGCAAGCGTGCACCAGGAGTCCTCCCACTGCTAAAACGTATTGCAGGATTTAACAATCATCAGCTGCACTTAAATCGGAGCCCTGCATTCGCTCTGCTGCTATTGCCGAGCCCTGGAGCCAGCATCTGAGCGTGGTGCCATAGGATTATTTTACTGCTGAGAATAAAGAAATATGCATTTAGAGAATAAAGAAATAAGCATTTAACTTCTGGCACCTGCAACATGCCTGCAGGTAGTCCTTGCTCAGTAACAGAACCAACTAAATCCTTATGGGTGACTTCTCTGTGGCTCATTTGTTTCACTTAACTTCTGCCTTAGTGTGCAATACAAAGTATAAACAACCGCATTTCAGCATATAGATCTATAAATGCTCAGCCCAGTGGATCCTCACGTGCACAGAATTGTGAGTTGTGCTCAGCTATGGCACTGCAAGAGATGAACATTCACACTTGACCCTTAGCTGTCTCTTGTAAATTTCTAGTATAGGCACTGGAGTCAAAACAAATCATTCATTTCTTCCACAGCTCCTCTCTCCCTCATGTGGAATTTCCATTTAAGTGGCTAGTGATCAGTGCTGCCTCCAGGATACCTGCTGATTTAAATAGGCTTGAGCCAGTTTTTTATAGGCTTGTTTTGGAGCCAAAGGGCATGATAATGTACATGGGTGAAAGCTGTCTGGAAAGTGGAAATAAGCTGATCTAAGAGTTCGACCATCCATAATTGTCATTTCCCCTTTGAGCAAGCAATCAGCCGAGTCCTCCACAAAACCGCCTTTCTCCTTTGTTGCTGGCATGAGTTTAACCTCATATCCCTATTCAAGGACAAAAAGGGACATGATCTGACAGTGAGACTCACACTTTTCAAATCTAGAAATATATAGTAGCCAAAGGGGAGATGAATAATATTGATGCTGTAGCCCTGAATCTCACTTTTTTTGGTAGACAAAATTTAGCACCCACTGTGTGTGTGTGTGCATGGGAGCACCCTTAGGTTCAGTTTCAGAAGAAAAACCTAACTTAAACTGTGTCTTTTGTGCATGACCTCCAGTGTGCCAGCTCACTGCTCTTCTCTGTATGCTAGAGAAAAAGGGAGGACTGGGCCCAGAGGGAGACAGCCCAAATGAGGGCAAGGGGAGTGAAAAACAGCATGAGAATAGATGACTTTGGACAGTGATCAAACCAGCCTTGTCCCCACTCCTTCCCTCCTATGTATTTTAATTGCATGGTTTAAAATAATCTCCTCAACTTTGGGAGGAAATCTGCTTGTCTGTGAGTATTTGATCTGGCATTGACTCTGTTGATATCTGCAACCCCATCACCATGGGGAGATCCTGGGTTTCTTTAGGAAGAGCAGAGGAGATGAAATGGGATGTAATATGCTGGACCCTGGCAAAAAGCACTGAATAGGATTGGCCAATAGCCAATGCTTTCATTCCTAGCAGAAAGGCATTAAATGAGACTGGCTGCATTTAATTGAGCATCTTTCTGATTAAATAAATGGGTAAAGGAACCTCTATGTATGTGCATTTGCATTATATATTTACATATAAATTTTGCCATTCTTAAATACTTTCCTTATTTCCAGTCTGGTTTTGCAGGTCATAGATAAAACCTTAAAAAAAAAAAAAGAAAATACAGCCAAGATGCAGAGAAGTCTTAATCTTTCTTCTGTGGATATTTTGCAGTCATTCATTCATTGATCATTCTTCTAGATGACTCTCATAAATAAAAGTTTAGTTAATAAGGTGATAGAAATAGAACAGCAGTGCTCTCTTGCATAAAGGTTGTCTGACATCCTCTACTGTGACCCTCTTTCTTCAGCTGCATATAACATAAGAACTTGTCACCTATTTGGGCTTGTGATTTCTGTGTTTTATCTCTTTCTGGGTTGATTTATGCCTGCATCAAAACCAAAGATGGCTCTGTGGTAACTCACTTGCCTCAGACACGTATGCTGTGGAATCAAGCAGTAACTTATTACTGAAACTGTTCTTTGTACCTCAGGAAAGCCGGAGAAAAGCTTTTGGTGTTTCAGTGGCAAACTCCTCTGCAAGGCATAGAACGTCTGAAAGTCAAGATTTTTCTGCCATTTTAGAATGAGTTTTCAACTTTGTCTGCTATATATTTCTTTGCTAAAAATGCTGGTCATCCAGGGACATGTTATCACTTACTGAGTAACACGATAACCTTTGGAATCATAAATAGTTAAGGAAAGCCCTTGGTAAGCAAGAGTTGCTGAAATGGCTTGATCTCTAATGTATGTCCCTTTCCCTAGAATTCTAAAATCTACATGTATTTTAGTGAAATATCACTAGATGTTTCTCTGCTGCAGGTCTTCCAGTCCAGCTCTCTCTTCTTAGTTTTGAGGTTTGGTGTTTTTTAAATTTTATTTGGTGCAATTTGTGTCCTTTTTACTGCCGCCATTTTCTATGTAATTAAGTTGGGGTTCTCTGTCTATATTCTCTGCTGACACAATTCCTGTGGACTAATTTCCATCGCTGCAAAATTCATGCAAAGAAGGCATAAAAGGCTGTCAAATTAGAATTATGGCATTCACATTGATTTTTCCACTTAGTTAGAGGTGACTGTCTAAGCTGCAGAGCAGTGAATAATCAAATCCTAGGATTCTCAAGTCAGTGGGTTAAAGTGACCCATGACTGCACTGTGCTTCATAGTGCTTCACTGTTTTTGGCAGTAAAGTCATGTCTGCAGAACTCCTAATACCCTAATCCCACAGTATTCTCCAGGCCCGATTTAACCCCCATTGGCTACAGGAGAAGAGCATCAATACTGATCTGCAGAGAAATTTATCATATGTAGGTTCATCAGATGTTACCAATTCAGACTGTGTACTGCGTGTGTATGTGATTTAATTTAAAATCCTACTTGTTTCAGTAGGAAGGTTAGTATTTAGAAAAGTGGTACTTTAGTTTTATCCAGTGGTCTGCTGCCATAAAAAGCTGGAGTTTAAAACCAGCAGGTTTTTAGAGTTAAAAATAATACTAATAGCAGAGATTTGCTGACATCAGAAGTGAATTCTCCGACTGCACCTAACTGGGCCCAGTATCTGGCTTCAGAGAGCTGAGAGAAATGGAGGTCATGAGGCATGAGACTGATGAAAAGTAGCATCTTAGTTCTGTGGGAAAAATCAGATTCGTTCAACTGATTTCAGAACAACTGAAATTCTATTTTAAGTTCTTTCATTCTCTTATCAAAGAACTGAGACTGAGGGTACTTCTAGATGATTCATGGTGGGGTGTAACAATTTTCATTCCCTGATCATTCATATGTCCATAAATTAGTTTCAGTCTAGGATTTACTCTCAGAAGAACTAAATATTCCCTGAATTGGGAACTTCCATCTAGGGTAGGAGATATTTCCTGCTTAGCATGTCTGGCACTTGGGAAGTCAAACTTCCCTCTCGTGGCTTGCCAATATTTGCTGAGGAAGCAAAGAGCAGCATCTCTTTGGGAACGATGCCTTTCCACAATGTACAGTGTGTCTGTGTGGTATATCTACGCTCTATCTACTCTATCTGTTGTAGACTACCCCACAGAATGTGTTATTTCATGAAGTGCTACTCTGTGGTGTGATCTGTCACCTGTGTCACTGGTGGCAGCAGTAGTGGCATCAAGCGGGGCTAGTTAGGCAGTGTAAAGGAGAACATGAACATGTCTCTGGGAATTTCCAGAGACCATTGGAGCAGTTAATGTTCTTGTGTGAGGTGGGCAGCCCCCAGAAGTGTGTGTTGTTGGGATGCAAAGGATTAGTGACAGCCCTGTTGCGATGGTGTGCTCATGCGATGTGTAACGTGGATGCAGCCTTTCCATCCCGACGGGTCAGGAAAGGGACACAGCAGGACCTTGGCTGCGATACTCACTGACATTCTTTCTTGTTTATTCTTTCATTTTCCAATAGCTCCACTTGAGTAAGAGATACTCCTATGGAATGGGAGCTTACCAAGAGCAACATTGTTACAACAATAAAAGGAAGCAACAGTTACAACTTCACCAGTGTTCATCTTACTCCCAGTACGAGGCATTTCTTTTTAAATACACTTTTTAAAAATTATAATTTACCTAGATTATTTCAAAAGGGTTTTATTTTCTCATAAAATAACCATTTCACATTCTCCATTGCTCAGTTACATGGTGTTATTTTAAAGGTAATCTTTTGGTTTTTCTTCTGTAAATCCTTTGCATCCGAGTAAACCTACATTTGTAGATGGTAGATTATCCTACCTTCCTCTTAGGGTAAGGGATTGGAAATGTTTGCCTCTACATTTGTAATATCACTAGCACTCCCTCAAAAGTTGGAAATTTGTTTTGGTTAAGTTTGACTACATGAGTGAGTTGGTGTTTAAAATAGTTAGAAAATAGTTGCTTCCATCTTAGCCAGGTTCACTTGTTTCATTTTGTACTTTTCCTGAAATGTCTGCACAAAGCCTTTCCTCTCTAGCTTTCCAATGAATACTTAAAGATGTTCATATCCTTTATGGCAAGGAATTGATCCTGAAATACTGTAGCCATGCAGCAAATAAGTATTGATCTTCTCCACAGAAACAGAGTGAAACTGCAGAGTTATGAAATACTTTTGGGTTTATTTATGCATTTTCTATTCTACTTTATACAAACACCAGATTATGTCAGGAATTACTAGATGTAATAGTTAAGTTGCTGTTACCCTACCAATTATAAACCTCTTGGGTTTTGAAACTGTAAAACTAGAACTAAACAAGATAAATATGGTCTAGGCTAAAACTTGACAAGTTTCATCTGGCAAGAAATTTAAAAAATAACAAGAAAACTCTGGATAGTAAAATAACCCAGAACAGCTTTCTTTTTAATGCAAAGTGGCATCCTGAAATGACTATAGAATCTAGAAATAGATAAATAACAGCAGAGGGAGAGGCACAGGACACCAGAAAAAAGTTGATTGTGCCAATGTGCTCACAAAGAGGCTGCAAGAACAGAGACTCAAGAAAACCAACTACAGCACCACTGGATTTTTCTTACATTGTTAAATCCATCCATGGTCCACAGATTATTTGTCAGAATATGAAGCAGCTCTTACCACATACCACTAACCAGAGTACCTGCATTTTGCATAGATGGCATTTTTAATTGTATTAAATGAACTTCTTAGGGTGTGGAGTATTGTTCTTTGTAGTGCTTCACATTCTGTAGTCATTAAGAAAGATGATTTGACTATTAAAATTATTTGGTCATGATGAACCAAAAAGGGCTATTCTAGAAGTAATAGAGAAAAACTTTAGAAGTTTCCAGTTTCTTTAACCATGTAGAACATCATCAAGACTTCTTAAACTCCAGCACCAATAATTGCCTGTGCCCTTTTCAAACAAAACTGCTTACTTTTGATTTCAGCATTTACCGTGTCTTTCCCACACAGCTGTGCACCACGCTAATACTGTCACTTTATCAGCCTCTCTCCAGCCTGTTCACCTCACCAGAGAAGCATTGTTCTTTGCAGAATATCCCCTGATGCTTTGCCAAAGCCTAAATTTGAACAGCTTGAGTGAAGAGATTTCTAATGCTTCCCCTAAGAGGTTGATAACACTGTAATTAGTCTTTCTGTTTAGCAAATAATTCTAGCTTTTCCCCTATTCTTTGTTTCATAGATACTTTCTTTCCTATATTCACAAGCAATACTTTTAATTTCTTTAATATTGTCCTTTCAGTGTTTTCAGGCAGGTTTCCTACTTCTGCTTCCTCAGTTTGTAGTTATTTTATTCACACTTAATTCTTTTAACCTTTTCCTCATGAGCTTCCTTAGCTTTTGGTATGCCTTTAGAGTAGCTAAAAACATTAGCTTTTCAGACAGGGTGCATGTGCAATGCTGATCATGGTGACTTTATTAAGATTACATAAAGGGCATTACACTGAGGACATATTTTGCTAAATAATTAAATGTTACTGGAAAAGCAGCTCCTTTCAAGCAAATCTTCTGCAACATCACCAGGCAATTCTCTGTTTCCTTCGAATTCTCCAAGGATGCTTACAAGAGGAAAATAGCATTGAATTAGGGATTAAAGGCCCTGTAGTGTCCTCGTGAATTTAGGAGAAAACAAAAAAAAAGAAGCAGTAATATGACATTTTTGACACATATGGTATTTATGTAGACATTTCTTGAAGTATACAAGTGTTGAGTTACACAGATGATAGAATAAAACACAATTTTTTATTTTAAAGTTAATAGATGACACTGGGAAAAAAAACAGTTAAGCCACTTTAGGGCACGTACTATTATATGACTTTAAATGGTTTTCATTATAGAAATTTTTCATCTAAAATATTACCCAGATAGTTCAGATGTCTACCGGAGAATCATTGTGCCTATTTCAAGATCTAATTAATTTTTAGTCAATTTTCTGAAAATATTGACCAGAATAATTTGAACCTTGCGGAAATCTCAGTGCAGTCTTAACTATAAAGTTATTGCTCATGTTTTCATCCTTAAAAGACCCGAAGTTTCCATATGATTTATTAGATAGATGACATCTTTAAATTTATTTTTCCCTTGGAACAGCTGTGTGAGCTCGTGCCTGGATGTGTGAGTTCCTAAATAACAAAGATGTTGTCAGATCTTTGCTTTGTTAAACAGACATCTGTACAGGATATTCTAACTTACTGTATCAGTCACCAGTACCCAAAGATTAAAGGTACCCAGAACAAAAGAAGGCAGACTTCATCTTCCAGACCGACAGTTTTAAACTCCAAGCAGATACAAAGGGACACTTCTCAAACCAGCATCTGCTACTGGCTTATGATTGTCCATGACTTGCTATAAAAATAGTCCCTTCGTCCATCTTAGTGAGACTCAAAATTGTATATTGTGTCCTAAGAATAAATGCCAGTCGCTTAAAAAAATGTGGCTGCAGGCGATAGCATTGAACAACAGCATCCAAACCCCATTTATTTGGGAGTCTGTGCTTCATGATTCCAAGTTCTAGGAGATGGGTGGAAGTCCTGCAAGGGACCCTGTTTTTCCTGGAGAGGGTATGAGTGAAATACGGAGATTATTCTACGGTGCTCCACAGACAGAGAAGAATGCAGACAGAGCATGCTTTTTTAGTCTACCATTACTCTTGCCCTACATAAGGGCCTGGAATCAAACTCCACACCTGTTACAAGAGGAGCTGGAGGCTCTAGGAAGCAGCGAATGGTGCTGCGGCACTCATCAGCTCCTCTCTATACACTGCAGTTGTTTTGCTTTGCAACTTGTTGTTTCTCTTTGTAAAGCTCCTTATTGTCAGTTCCCAGCTTCCTGGGAATAGATAAAACAAGAAAGATTCTCTCATACTGGTTTTTGCATTTCCAAAGAAAGTAAGTGAGAAAAGTCTTGCAACTCTCAGTGGAAAAGGAATAAACATCACCATCCTGATCACAGTGTCATGGATCAATTTCCAATCTTGTCCCTCTGACAATTTCCATGCCTTAAGAAGCTCTGCTTCTCTTCTATGCTTAAGAATTACACTTACAGCTACGTCTGCTTACCATCTTCCTTTTTCTCTTTCTTCCTTCCCCAGCATATTAAACAACCTTCTTATTCTGTGATAGAAGGATACCTGCTTCACTTTCGGCCACACATCCCTTGACTCTTGCTAAAGTTTTAGCATTTACACTTGTCTCCCTCTAAAAAGAAGTGTAATTGCTTTTAATGAAATTAAGACACTTAAAATCCATTTGTTTGGCACAGATTTAAGAGAGCCTGTGGATCAAAGCTTGTCCCAATGGCCGTCATGTGAATTTGAATGTGCTGTGTGACATTCTAACCAGGCACAGCAAAGCCAGCTCAGTTTCTGAGCAGTGACAGCATGTTGATGGTAAACAGCCAAATAAACAAAGCAATAAAATATAAAATTAAGATTTGCCCCTAAAGTAAGGATAACTCTTGAAACTGAAGATTCTAGATGCTATTTCACATGGATGGTTACTCTCCTAATGAATCCTTCCAGTGGATTTTCTATGCTGGCTACTTTCTGTTGAAAATATATACAACATGCAGGAAGAAAAGAATAACCCTATTAACACTGCTTTTGAGACCTTTCTGTATATTCCTATATTTTCATTATCACTATATAAAACTAATAACACACATTATTATCAGCTTTTTTTACTTGACTGAACAAAATCTATTACTTCAGTCAAACCTAGCCTCTATAAAACAGCAGAAGTCTTACTTTGGAAAAGTCCAATCTTTAGCAGTGTTTTACAATGGCAATATAAATTCTTCATCAGGAGATGAATCACCTCTAACAAAGCACTGGCACATTTATTCCATTCTGCCATTATTCATATAGGACCTCTAAGCCAAGTGGTAAATGACAGGCTCATGACATATCACTTAAAATATCACTTCCTTTATTCCCAATTCATCTTGTCCCCTTTTTGACAAAATGTCACTGATTACTGGAATTACCTTCTTAAATACTATAAATATTGTTTTTTCTTACTCCTAAGAGAAGAATGTTGGATTTTAGTGTCAGAAAGAGAGAAGTTCAAATCCCCATACCCAAAATATTGGTTTCCTGCAAATATCATGTGGCATTTTCAATAAATAAACAATTTGTATACAAATAATAAACAAAAGGAAAGCCCTGAGCAGACTCAGGCCCTTTCCTTCTACTGAAATAACTGGTGTGTTTTCAGATGCCTTATTGATTCAAAACCATACTCTTCGAATATCTAAAAATTATTCTGGGGCAAATATGAGTAAATACAATGAGTGATATATTCTTTGTCTCAGGGCTGTCAGCACTTTAGAGGCTGAAAGGGAAGAAAAATAAGTATGCCTACCAAACTCAGAAGCCAAGCTCACCAGTGTGATGGTTTGGGCTAGAACAGAGTTGTATTTCCTCACAGTAGCTAATGTAGGGCTATGGCTTATATTTATGCTGGAAACAGTGTTGATTATAAAGGAATTTAATTGATTTAATTTAATTGGGTTTTAATTGATGCTGAGGTCTTTTGTGCTTCTCACACTGCCCTGCTGCTCAGGGGCTGTCTGGGCATTGATCAGGTGGTGGGGAGTGATTGTTTCTATTTGCATCACTTGTCTTTCTTGGCTTTTAGTATCTCTGTTGGAGTTTTTTTACCTTTACTTACAATGTTATTGTTGCTGTTGTTGCTGTTAGTAAAAATTATCATAATCATAATCATCATAATCATAATATACTGGTTTTGTCTCAACACATGCATTTTGTCACTCTTACACTTTGAATTCTCTCCCCCATGCCACCGGAGGGAGTGAGCAGCTGAGCTGCTTGTAACACGCAACCACCATAAAGGGCAAAAAGGCTTTGTTTGATATTTACACCTGCCATTAGGCAACTCAGAAGTGAGAACTAGGCTGGACCACATCCCAGACCCAACATGAATGCGCAGGGCCAACACTGAAAAGGAGAGTGTGCAGTCATTTTTGCCAGGTGGATTACACAGCCTGTCCTAGTGCCAGGGAAGGACTGCTTGCTGCCTGTGCTTCCCACCAAGGACAGCATCTCCTGCACAGGGGCAGTGCAGTCAGCTCCTTCTGACTGCAGCAGCCAGTGTTCAGCCACCATCGTCCCTTAGGGTCCTGCAACTCTAGGATAAGCACAGCTAACACAGCTATGGGCCAAAGTGATTTTTCTGGTAGGTCATGAATTGGACATTGCTGCTCTAACATTCCTACGTGCCTAATGCAAACTGATTATATAGGAGCCTCTATGCATAGATGGTATTGGAATTTTCATTAAAGCTTGAAACAATAGACTTTTCCCTTGCAGTCATTGCAGAGTTCACTAGACCATTTTTGCAAGTGTCAAAGCAAGTTTGGAAAATGCAGAATGATTACTCTTTGTGGGTATAAGAGTGGGAGAAAGATAGGAGAAAGAGGAAGGGAAAAAATCCTGGAAAAAAAAATAAACACCAACAAAAAGCCCAACCCAAACCAAACCAAACCCCCAAACCAAAGCAAAAACCATCTTAAATTGCCTATTTTATTAAAAATAAAAATGCGTACTTCTAGAACAGCATTCTTCTTCAGTGTGTCCCACCTTATGGTTACACAATCATTGCAGACAAATTTGATCTCTGATGACCATTTTATGATTAATTCAATGGATATCCACTCAAAAAATTCTTAAATTTGTAATGAATCTCATGCCTAGGTATGCACTGTTGTGGGGGAACACATTAAGTCAGTTACAGCTTATTACACCTGTTTGGGAAATGCAGTTCATACCAACCTTGCAAGAACCCACAGCTTGCAGAGACAAAGCCTTTCTACAAGTAAGCTTACTAGACTTAACTATTAATTACAATGCATACAGTATTGTCATTAATTAGTTCATCTGTTAATCATTCAGCTCAATATATAGCATAAGCTAAATTAGTAGTGTATGAAATTAAGATCAAACATCTCATCTAACATGTATTCAATGTAAAAAGGCTGTGCTTTTCCAAATTCACAGTCATGTCTGCATCTTTGTATTCTCAAAACAACCATTAAAAGGCTACAATTTAAACATATTTTGAATTGTCCTTGTAAATCAGGAGCCCAAGTTCTATTGTCTAACTTGAAGCCTTTTGGTTTTCCATGGTATTTTGGAATCTAAATGTCCAAGTCTCATTTTAAAATGGGATTTGGATGCTTTTGGATATTTTACTTTTTGTCTAATAGTTTGTAGTCTGTGACATTTATGGTATTTCAAATTGGCAAGTCTTCTGAGCCTACTATATCACAGAATCATAGAACCCTCAGAGTTGGAAGGGACCTCTGGAGATATCCAGTCCAACCCCCCTACCAAGGCAGGACCATCTAAAGGTAAGACAGAAACTTGTCCGGGGGGGTTTTAATGCCTCCAGAGAGGAACACTGCATGACCTCCATGACAGCCTGTTCCAGTTCCCTGCCAGCCTCAATGTAAAGATGTTCTTCCTCATGTTGAGTATTGTAGATTTCTTCTTCTCCAGTTTCTCTTTCATATCACAAACTTTGAGGGATGCTGGAAATACTTTTCATCTTCCTTTAGGTCTTCTCAAAACTCTTGTGGAAGGGATTCAGAATGCATTTTTATGAACATTTAAAATTTCCTAGTATGCCAAGTAACAAATGTGTAAAACAAAGGACTGCTATCAATAAGCAGATACATTATACACTGAACCCATGTCATGAATCAGAGTTCTAAGACAACTAAGGAGCCACATGACAAAACCAGAATCAACCGACTCCGATGGTTTCTGATATACTACCAGCCAGAAGCCAGAGGGCATTATATTTCTTTGGTAGACAACATTTCACTTCCAGTAAATATTCATTGGCTGTTAATTTCCTGAGTAGCTGTGGTACTATTATAAATTTTGCCGGTTCACGTAAGTCAGCAGAAAGCCGTGAAAGCCAGCACTTAATATCACACGTAGACAGCCTAACTCAGCACTACAGTTACAGGAGACCAAAGAGACACAGAATAAGTTTTGCTAGATTCTTAAGGAAAATTAAGAACAAGAAAGAAAGAAAGGAAATAAAACTTTTCCTACACTTGCTTGCCTTATTATTTTATTATGCCTTCTTCTCTGGACTCTACAGCTCTTCTCCATCTGGCCTGCAGGCATAAAACTCCGATTTCAACAGAAGCAAGACACTAACTACGTTTGAGAATTGAGCCTGAAATATTTTGGATTAGGCACAGAAATTTAAATAAAAAAACCCCCAAACACAATTTTTAATGTCTAGACCATCTAGATGACTGAATCCTCTAGATAGTAACGTAATTTTAAATTCTAAATGCGCTGTTACAGTTAATGACAAGGAGACACAAATCAAGACAAAAGTAACAAAATTTTAAAAATGAATAATTTGGTGCAGATGCCTCTGATATAAATGATTTAGAAGTCCTCCACTTCATTGTGCATGCCCTCTCTAACTTGTCATTTCCCTCATCTGCTTTAGGCAGATTTTTATTTCTAACAAGGCGTACTGCAGAATACATTATGAGCTGGGTATTAAGAATCATGAGTATCATGTTTTGCTAAGACTTCTCCCTCTGACTTCTTGAGTGAAGCATGTAAATCACTTCGCTCTGTATACTCAGGGTGCCCATTTATATAATGGATTGTAGCTATACCTGGACCAGAACTTCATCACCTGCAAGCATCACTTTGAGAGCTTGGTACCCATTTAACAAATAGTTAAGAGCTGCAGCTGTGATTCTGGTCTAATCTTTAGGGCAGAAATTTTCTTCTACATCTTCCTATTTCTAAAAATCTTGAGGAGGATGAAATATGTGGACCATAAATTTAATACTGATGACAGAGAGAGCCATAATAAGACAATGTTCTGGGAATTATTTGGTTTATAGCTGGGCATTTTGCTGCTTATGAAAAGAAGTCCAAACAGCAAGTTGCCAAAGCACATTCATCAGGGCATTTGGCAGCCACCAGCTGTTGCAATTTGGTGTGCTCTGCAATTTATTGTTTGGGTTCATTTGGTGTCCATGGGGACATCATGACCCAGGTCAGAGCATGATAGATCAGATTGGAGCAATGATCAATTCTAGTCTACTCTTCCACTTTCTCTTTGGTATGATATTACACTTTCAGAATTTTCCATTCAGTGACCTCAATAATTGGATGGCACTAATTAAGTAATTTCTCACAAGGGTACAATATTACTGTCACAACTTTTTAAAGAAGATAAAACTCATACTGACAGTCACTGCAGTTCAGCCATAGGGCAAGGTGAAACTTTTAGACCAAATATTTTTTATATACAACATAAGTAGATTTGGGTCAGTGGACATGTTTAATTAATTAATGTCAACTTTGTGAAGTAGTTTGAAATCAGTGAAATGTAGAGGAATTTTTAAAAATGCCTAATAATTGAAATTCCAGGCAATTGCAAAATTATTTTAAAATTATTTTTTACTTTGGAATAAAATTCGGTTTATTTTTTAGAAAGTATATAACCATATATATAAAGTTGAATTAAATTCAGTTGTGATTTTTTTAAAAAAAAAATTGTACTAATGGTATTTGTAACGGTGCTGAAATGAACTGAGATCAAGGAAGTCACTTCTCTAGCTTGGACCCTTTCTTGTGCCAGTAACACAGCAAATAAACTGGAGCGGACAAAGACTGAAATGCCATTAATAACAATATTTTTTTTAAATGTAAAGACAACTAAATGCCCACAAAAATGTTATGTTTCTTTCATAAATGGAAAAATGTATAAACCAAGTATTTAAACAAGGTCTTTGAATTTTAATTGAAGGAGCAATAAAAAGGTGACAGCCTTCAGCCATCAACACTGAACTTTCTGGGGAGAAAATTCTGCAGACTTCAGTCTCTCTCTGGTGAGCAAAGCCCTGATCTTCTCCCATCTGTTTTTTGCTTCATGATTGTCTTGGAAGTCAGACTTATTGCCAGAGCCTCCTTTGGTTAACATAAGAGAGTATTATCCTATGGAACCATCCTCCAATATTACCTAAGTAATAAAAAAAAATAATCCAGTGACACTTCTAGTGAAAAAATGAAGCAGTCTAAAGCCGTGCAATACCAAATTCTCAAAGCACTTTCATAAATAGGAGATTCTCATTTCACAGAATAAGTCAGTGCTGACCATCAAGAGGAGGATAACGGAGGATCAGCTTGTACCAACTCTAAAACTTACATCACTTGTTAGTACTCGCAGCGAGAATGGCAGACATGGGCTGTAATGACTCTTGATAAAAACATACTTTATGACTTCCTCTATGGCAGAATGGAACAGGTTTGTTGGTTTTTTTTTTTAGTAGTATGGAGCTCCTGCTTTGGTTTTATTGACTTTAAGACCCATTTGGTTAATCTAGGACTTACAGATTATAAGAGTCACTAAGACACCTAAAAATATTTTCTGTTCCATTAGGAGGAACACATACACTTATTTTTTTTTTTTTTTCAAAACATCATAGATTTAGTCCAATCTTTTAGACAGTTATAGGAACCTTAAAGCTAGGCTGCAAGGAAACCTGCAGCCTAGGAAACAATCAAACACTGTCTTGGAAGGAAATCTCTGGGATGACCAAAGCTTCAATATCCACACTGCCATGAGAATACCACATGAGATTTTACTGGCAAGAAGAACAAATTTAAATCTAAAACAGAAAGAACACAAAGTTAACTTTAGAAAGGGCTGGGATGGTTGTATTGATTCTTAATTTGAGAAAGGCTTTTTACTTTGTCCAAAGGAACATCCCCATTTCTGACATAGGTACCTTTCTTATGTGAGGATTCCTACTGCATTCTGGTTGGTCTCTAACTTCTCTCCATTGTGAAAATAAATAACAGTTGTAGTATAATAGAAGCCAAATTAAATGATTTGCCACGTGGTGTCTGATAATTAACTAAATAAGATTCTCTCAAACAAGCAAATCTAACTGGTTTTTATGACTACATTAAAATGTGAATCTTAAGCAAAACAAGAACATAAATCTCACTAGAAGATGCTATAATAAAATCACACAGGGTTCTGAGTAGAGTGAAGGCTTTATTGAAAGCCATAAAACTTCTTCAGATGCCAGTGGAAAAAATTATGGTAATAAAATCAGCTCCAGTTTAATGGCTTGGTAAATGAAGAGAACATTAAGCAGAGTCCTGCGGGGTGCTTACAGACCACCCCATTATTATCTCCTCCCTACAATCAGAGTGCTTCCTCTAAATGCCTCACTATGAGCTGTTTCTCTTGGGGCCACTCCTCTCTCCCCACTGACAGATGTTTCGCTGGCCAGTGCCTCCTTTCAGAGCAGTACAGCTCTGGAGAACTAAACCCTGGTGCAGCCATCAGTCCAGGGAGATGCCTCAGGAGAGCAGAGACAGCAGCCTTAGTCTGTCAGCAAAATGCACAGTAGGATGGTCCTTTGCACTTGTAGGAAAGGCCCATTAACAGCAATAATATCCTAACCCAGAATTAAATTCTGCACTCTAGAGTGTCTTTTTTTCCCTTAGAGGGAAAAAGAATCAGCATATAATCATCTGCAGATTTCTTAGCATGAAGATAGGGAAAACCCCTGATTAAAAATTAAAAAATGAAAATAATAAGGTGTCTTTTCTGATAACAGCCTGTTATGGTGCCTCAGCTTCTAGTCTTCTAGTCCTCAGCCTTACTTGGGAGAAAAAGTCCTACAAGGAAGATTTCGATCAGGATGCAAACGCATCATTAGGACCCTACAAGTATGCAAATTGTAAATTAGGAATTTAGAGTATCTAAAACCAATGCAATTATAGAAAAACACACTGAAACCAGTCCCAGATTTCCTCTTTCTTTATTTTAGGGAAATCTCACTCCTACATGTTAATCACTTTGTTGTACAAACATCTTTCATTGGAGACAGTCTAAAAGATAAGGGAGTTGCTAGAACATGGAATAAGTTTTATCTTTTCTGGAAAGAGCTTTTCCAATTTCAATTCCAGGTGTCCATTTAATATTCCCAATTAAACAGCAGCTTTAAGCTCTCATGGAATTCTTGTTTGAACACAACTATGTATTTCCCATATACAGTGAAATTCAGCAGGACAGATGCTTGAAAAAGACTTTTACAGAATGAGAAAATGGTGCATGAAAAGGTGAAAATTTCTAAGCATAGACCTAGCTGTTCAAGACACAAAAAGAGCACAAAAATAGAACATACCATAAGAGTATGATTATAGAATCAAAGAACCATAAAATGGTTTGGTTTGGAAGGGATCTTTAAAGGATTTTTAGCCCACCCTACCTGCCATGGGCAGGGACACCTTCCACTATAGCAGGTTGCACAATGCTTCATCCAACCTGGCCTTGAGGGATGAGGAATCTATCACCTCACTGGGCAACCTGTTCTAGCATCTAACCACCCTCTCAGTAAAGAATTTCTTTGAAATATCTGATCTAAACCTGTCCACTTTCACTTTAAAATCATTACTCCTTGTTCTGTTGCTACAGGCCCTTGTAGGAGGAATTTTCCCTTCCTGTTATTTGCGGGGTCTGCAAGGAATTGAAAAGCAATTTGATCACTGTTCTCAGATCACCTGTGAGCCCACATTAGTAGACTAGGAAATTGGAGGTTTCCTATAACTCTCCTTTATTTAAGTGAGTTGATAGGAGATGTGAAACACATAGGCATGAATACACTGTTAGAAAATAACATAGAGGAATATAGCCTAAAATGAACTAGCTAGAACAAGTCAACCCTTTAAAAAATCTGGCAAAGCTGTGGGTCATGCTCATTTGAGCCACTGATGCATTAAATGAAGTGTTGCCCTTATGTGTTGTCAGCACCATCCCTCTATATTGTGTGAATTCGACATGAAGCTGGCAAATAGCTTTATGCTCACTATTTTCTCATCTCTGTGCTTACACTATTTTCTCACAGAGAAACTAATGATGTTGTTGTTTGTTCAGCAGCCCAGAATGAGAGCTAATCTGACAGCTTGTGTCACAACTACAGTTTGTAATGGAATTATTAAAGAGAGGGACAGGTCTAAAGGGTAAGCTTCAAATATTATGGGTTGAGAGAAAGAGAGAAGGAGGAATACAGATCACTATGCATTGAAGCAATGGGGGAAGTGGGGAGCTAAAAAATTCCTTGAAACAAGAGGCAAGAGCAGAGTAAGGTTCTGAGTTTTCAGGGGTTTATATGAAATACTGGGAAATGGTCATTCTGGCTATCTTCTCCCTTCCCCACCATGCACACTTGTCCATACCAAACCCTATGCTGCTCTGCACACGTTATATTGAATATACGGTGTGTCTCTCAGGATTTGTTGCTAGCTGTTCAGCCTTGGCAGCCCTGAAGGACTGGAAATAGGGTTAGATATGTCTGAATGGGGAATCAGCTGGGGTGACTGGAATGAGAGGATAGTTGTATGCGCTGGCTGTAGTGCAAGCTTGCAGTGCCATGGATTGCTGGCAGGTTAGACTGGCTCAGGCTGGCTGATTAAAAATGAGTGTATTACAGATGTCTGTATTACCTTGCATGGGTGTGGGGGAATGTAATGGTGGTTGTGTGTGTGTCTGTACCCTGTCTATTCTCAAGTTTCTTCTCTAATGGGAAACAAACAAATTAGAACCAGAATTTTTGATGGAGCATCAAGCGTGGTTAGAGAGCACTGTCAGCAAC
Organism: Corvus kubaryi; assembly: GCF_017639235.1. Classification (NCBI taxonomy): domain Eukaryota; kingdom Metazoa; phylum Chordata; class Aves; order Passeriformes; family Corvidae; genus Corvus; species Corvus kubaryi. Next base: position 104,900 of record NW_024581819.1, on the reverse strand, counting down.
ACCTTTTAGAGTTCTTTGAACCTGCAGTTTCTGAATTGCAGCAGCAGAATAATGCAAGACAATCTTTATATTTCATTTTAGAGAAGGCAGTGTCTCAGGCCGACAGGGAAGCACCTACAGAAGTAAAATTTAAGTTTGGTTTTACTTTGAACGTTCACAGAGCTTGAATACACCATAACTAGGCAGTGAGCTGTGAATCAGTCAATTTCCACAATGGAATGGAATTATACCAGTAGGACATGTGGAGATGGGCAGCACCATATGACACGTGAAACAAACTTGAGATATGTTGCTAAAAGACAGACAGTTTTCAATTGCTCCAATTCATTAAAAAAGCCCTAATTCATCAGAAAGATTGGACAATATGAAAATCAGAATATCTCATGGATATAGCTGTCATGCCTGCTATAAATCAGAAAGAGGGCATTTGAACTCAGATTTCCTGTGTCTTAAGGTGAACTAAGGCATCATTGTGATTTACGCAAGTTTTCTGGTTGATTTATTCTTTCCTCCTCTAGTGGGTGAATAGGGAAAGTAAGAACTTAAAAGCAATGATTTCAACTAGCATATAGGTACCTAAATAGCCTTATCAAATAGCCTTTTTTTTCCCCTCTTAATCAAAATGAAAAATTGAAAAAACAGTTTTGGAAGTATTAGAATATTTTGCTTTGAATTTTCTGGAATTTGTGATTTGTTTTTTGGATAGTTTTTTCCCCCATCTGCCTAAACTGTTCATTTTATGTGACCTTTTCCTAGGGGTATGTCAAATTTTATGCTCTGGAAAAATTCCAGGCTTGTTAGTTAGCATGTCTGAATGAATAACTGGTTTACACAATATTACTTCATTTTGGCTTCTTCTCCCATAATAAGAGAGCTAAGTGTGTTTCATAAAAAGTAAAATGGAGTCTACTTAAAACTAGGAACAACAAATTATCATGCAGCTTAATTTCTGCCTGTAGCACTGTCTTCCACTTAGGATCATGTATTTAAATGTCTGACTGAGACAATGTTACATTTCTATTTGTCAAGCACCAGAATTTGTGTCCCTCAGCACAGAAGTTAAAGCCTCAGAGAGCACTGGCAGCTCAGAACAGCTATAAAGAGAAACTCAATGCAGGTGAAGCAGGGAAGGGAGGGCACTTGTTAAATCCTATACAGCTTCTATCTAATTTATTATGTTACATATATGTTTACATATTATGGAAGAAGAATTAAATCAGTAGAAGAGAATGGATAAGAGTGACATACTATGGACATGCAAAGCTTATTTGCTGTTTAATATACTGATACTCATCATAAACTGATCACTCCAGAAGCTGAAAAGATCCAAACCCATCCCAAGTAATCTTTCTTTCATGCATAATGCCATAAATTAAGCAAGAATGTTTTCAGTGGGAACTGACTGTCTGAAACATCAAGATTTGGCAACTGCTAGAGCCAGGAATTGAAGTAAGATTGAACTGTGGTTCAATCTGATGTGACTACACAAAATCAGCAGTGAGAGCACTCATCAGGTAACTGATGGCAGCACTGATAAACAGGATGGTGTGAAAATCCTTGGCAAGGTATGGGCAGGAAGGAGACCTGCATGGAAGGAGTCTTTAGACCATTGAAATTGAGAAGGAATTAATTGAGGAAAGAGAGGTTTTCCAATTTTCAAGCACTCCTCCAAATATATAATCTACAGCACTGCACCACCAGGGAACTGTTTCTGATTTCTGTTGGAACTGGTATACAGCTGTGACTGGAAACACAGAAATTGTTGGTCAGGGTATCTTTAATCAACTATTTGCTTCATATTGTTCAATTTTTAACATTTCTCTTGTTCTACCACCACTATGGATATATCAGATAATGACACTTTATTCTAACTTTCAGTCATCTCTAAAGTTAATCAGAAATGAAAATGTAGATCTTTTGTAGCTGCCAGGAAAGAATATAATAGAAAGTCTGAAAGCTGGATTTTACTGAAATATCCTTGTCTGAACATGTTAATGAAGTAAAACAAACTTTTCAATGCTGCATGAGTTTTAACGACTCCTTCAATAAAGGCCTTTCAACCCCAGCTTGGGATTTCGAGTCTGAGAGACAGAGAGAGCCAGCACAATCCTCAGAATTATTTTTTACATAATTCAGAATTCTCACATCACTAGAGAATGCTCTAATCAATCCATTCCGGGCTGTCCTGGAAAATGCCATTTCTGCTTATGATTAATTCAAATTATGATTAAATCAAATTAATTTTTTTGTGTGAATGTACAATGTGAAAAAGATCAAGATTTCTATTTCACAGGAAGAGGGACAAAACTTTTCACAGATCTTCTCTATCAATACTTAAGCTAAGTAGAAAATTTGAGGGCCTCAGGGTAAGGGCAGAAAGGGCACTGAGACAGAGGCCACTGTCTCTTTATGAGGGTGCTGTATTATGTTTTTCTCCAGCATAATTCCAAAAAAAAGAAGTTCCTTTGGCTACTAAGTCCTTGGGGACTGTAGATATGATCCACATGAATTTAGGTTATGGTTATGCTTATATTTCTGTCATTATTTCATAAAATATGGGGCCTATAGACTCACCAAACTTTTTTCTCTGCCTGTTTCCAGAAGAAACGTGTGCCAGAGGAAAACACTGCTTCCAAAGAATGCTCACAATCCAGTGAGAGCTGACTCAAACAAAAACATCTAAGAGGATGTAATCCATTTTCCTTTGTGTTTCCAAACTTTAAAACATGCTGTTCCATACATAAATGTTGAATAATACTCAGTACTACCATCTGGCTAGAAACACATTTTGTGCCAAAAATCCGAAGTACATAGAGACTGTTCCTTCATATTGGAAGAGTATGAAACTATACAACAGGGGAAGAAAATAGTCCTTTACATATCAGCACCAAAATCGGATATCCAGGACTATTTTTGGCTGTTGCACAACATGATTCTAGTTTGAAAAAAAAAAAAAAAATTAAACCAAAAGAAAACATTTTATCTGGATAATTTAGAATACTGTATTTTTACAATTTTAATATAAAAATTTCAGGAGTGCATTTTGATAAATGTGGCTTTCTACGAAAAGTTTTCCTGTTAAAATATTTGCCACCAGGTTTTCTGTATGGCAGTCAGTATAGCTACAAAATTGCCCTGCATCCTCTATATCTGTCTTAGACTTTAGGGTTTTTCTGGGCAGATTTCATGACTAAGGTCAGAATATGAAAATCACAGTTGGAGGAATGTTGTTCAATTCCCTTTCTTTCTTTAAGAGTCTGTTTCTGTTGCTAGAAGAGAAAATAGTTAGATCTTGAACTAAAGAGCCCATTCATTTCTTGATTTTTGCCACTATATTTGTGAATGTGAAAGACTTGCACCTAATGTCAATTTTTATACATACTTAGAACTGATGAGCTTGTATTAATATATCATCAGAAACAGGTACTTGAAGTGATGAAAATTTAAGTATAACTTCTAATTGCATTTTATTTTTTATATTTGAACAAGTAGGGTTGTGGTATTATGCACTTAGAGGACAGAGGATGCTGATATGATAAGTAAAATTTTTTTATGTCCAGGAGGACCCCTGAAGAGGACAATGAAGAATATAGTTTAGATATACACAGAGTCTGCAGGCTTTTTCATTCTTGTGTCTGCACAAGACACAAGAATGAAAATTTTGAATGTTTTGAATGAAAAATGAATGTTTACGTTGTAAACAATGTAAACAATATATTGTTTTGTGCTTCACTGTGGCTTAATGGTGCTTATGGCAAGCCTGTGATTGGCAGCTCAGCCATGGCAAGCTTAGGCAGAACAAAAGCCTGTGCACATTACTGGTAGTCAATACTTAGAAGAAAACTTGAAGGCTATTCTGTTTGAGATTATAGTATAGGAATAGCACAAAATGCAATTAATATCAGTATATCTTCTTTTGTAAAAGAATGAGTAGAAAACTATCATTATTGAACTGCACTTTAAACAACTAAGATGAAAACTGCTCTCTGGGAAATACTTAGAAAATTTAGTATCTCAAATCACCTTACTTTGATTAAAAACAGATTAGCAATTATAGATTAGAGAGCTCATTTCCATTTAGTAGGGCCTGTAGTAGTGCTCCTAATGTGTTTATCACATTAGTCCACCTATTTCCCTATGATTACCTTTCATCACTAGCGCCAGCAGAACATGGGCAATTAGAACACCTCCAGTAGAATACCAATTAAAACACCTCCATACTGGCTTAGTTCAGCACAAACACCACATCACACACTGTGTGCTAGCAGGTTCCTATAACACACTCAGTGTCTCTAAAAGAGAACTCTTGGGAGTACTGAGACTTAGACACTGAGCACAGTTGAAGTTTATTCGATGTGGTATAGAAAACCTCACAGTAATCCCTACTTTCTTGAGGTGCAGTAGACAAAGCAGTGGGTAAAACACAGGGAATCCTGCCCAGTTAGGAATGCTATTGAGCATGAATATTTTGGTGATCAGAAACTACATGGAACACAGAGAACAGAGCAGAACTTGACAACAATTTATGCTGCAAAAGCCAATATAAGGATGAGTCCCACTCATCCTCGAGGATCGCCACTAATTACTCAATAGCTCATCCTGAGCTGAAGCACAACCTAAGCCCCTTGAGTGCTCCAAAGGTCTAAAGAGACCCCTTGGTCTGTTGGAAACAACTTCACTCCTCTGAGATTTCCAGACATGTCAGGTCCCACACATTTTGTTAAACGCAGACAGTCAACAGGTCTTTACACAAACGAGTGCACCACTGTCTTTAATTAAACAATGCCCAGAGAAAAAGAATCTATTCAAAAAAGTTAGAAATGAAAAATCTGTATTCTCAGATTCCTACCTGAAATTTTTTCCCCCAGTATTAAGCTGCCAAAGTTTTTACTCCTAGACATTTGTAGAGTCCTTGAAACAATTTTGAGAGTGTTCATTCTTATCTCATGGCCACAGCTCTTCCACAGTTCCTCTTCAAAAGGCTCCATTTCACTATTCAGATTGCTAAATTATTTCTGAATTAAATATTGAAATAATGAGATTTTTGACATATAAATTTGGTATTGTATAACACATCTATAGCACATTTATCACCTTTATAAAATACACTTAGAACAAGATTTTTTGATCTGAAAGTTTTTTGTGCTATTGTCTTTCACTACAGCAACAGACAAGATAGAATTATAACTGGCATATGTTTGACACTTAGGGATTATTCAACATCTGCATTTTATGTTGTATTTTCTCAATGTAGAAGTTCGTATAAAAATAGTGACCCCTGAAAATTCCTGAAAAACAGGAATGATACCCATTTTCTGAAAGCTACTGTCGCGGGTTCGGTTTGTAACCGGGCGGAAACACCAATTTAGTGTAGTGGTTTGGTCCAAAATACTCATTACTGTTTATCTGCTGTGAGATAAGAATTAGGAGAAATGCAAAACAGGCACCAAACTTGAAAGAATATAAAGAAGTTTATTAACAGACCTAAAAGAAGAAAAAAATTATACCACCTTCAGAACTCTCCTCCTCCCCCCACCTTCCTCCCTTCTCCCACTGACAATGTGAAAAGACAACCCTTAAGATGTTCAGTCTGTTTACCACTTCCATAATAACCTTGTTCAGTCCATTTAGAAAGAGAAGTCTCTTCTTGCTCATGCTATGAAAACATTATCACAACGAGACAGCCGCCCACTTCCAAATATTGTTCAGTCCATTTAGGAAGAGGAGTCTCTGCCTGCGTGTGAGTCCTTTCCCCCGACTTGCAGCTTTTCCCGCAACTGCTTTCGAGGGTCCACTCTTGAAGATTTTTGGGGTACAATTTTAAGGTTGAGCCGTTCAGAAACAAAAACAGAGGCCCTTCTCCTTCCGTGGGAGCAAAGGGTCTTCATCATCTTCATCGTTAGGACTATCTCTGGGAGCATCTCTAGGAACTGAGGTTTTCTCCTTTCCCATTTGGAGCAAAAGTCCTCATCTGGTTCATCTCTACGGACTGAGGTTTTCTCCTTTCCCGTTTGGAGCAAAAGTCCTCATCTGGTTCATCTCTCCCTGTCCAAACTTCTCATGAAATTACAGCTGCGTCAGCATCTGCCTATCTCAGCGCAGGTGCTTTTGCTCACGAGTTGAACACTCCACCCCCCATATCTTCATGAAATTACAACAGGATACTCTGATATATCATAGCTTCACAACAGAATTTCAGCTTTAAGCATCTCCTCTCTCTCTTCCCTCAGGTTTTCAGCTCTTCACAGCAATAAAAGGGTTACTCTCACCTCAGCCTTGCAGCTTTGCAGCTGGAATGTTGAATTTTTCTTATCGCAGTGGAGAGGGGGGAGAGCCGAGCCGCTCCGGCTGCCCACGGCAAGGCAGTGGGGGGGGTTCCACGGCTGGAACAGGTCCATGGCTCCAGGATGGCCGTGGCCCGGCCCGGCCTGGCCCAAGCAGGGCCTGGCCGGGCCCGCTGGCCCCCACACGGGGCCCGCAGCCACCTGTGCCAGCGCCGGAAACGAGAGAGAGCTTGGAGGGGGAGTTTGCCTATTCTTAAATGTGGATCACAGAGGTGATCACAACTTTAAGTGGCTTAGAGAATTGTCCATATTCAAACTGGCCAGCTGATAGGTTCTATCAGTTCCCAGAGGAAACTGTAAGCACCCCTTAGCAAGGACGTCCCTTCCGGGACTATGCTTGCTAACCTATGACAGCTACCTAGTGGACTTGCTAAAAAATACAAAAAAGAAACAGACTCTTTCCAGAGGTGCCAAGACTCCAGCAGAAAGAGTCATGCTCTTTTTTGCTTAGATCACTTCAGAACGTGTGGTATTGCCTCATTCAGTACTACATGAAGCCTCAAGACACACAGTGTGCAGTGGGGAAGTGGCCAGTGACACACTGAACTCAGAATATTCTTCAGCGGGTATTTTAAGATAATTTTCTCCTCCAGGCAATTATCAATTTCTAGGCCAGCAGCTATTAAGAAAACCCCAGGGCTGACACAAAGTCAGGGTTATGGAAATATAACAGTGTTCATATTCCTCACTTCCCTTCAAAAGAATGGTTTCAAGACAGAAAACAGGTTTATGGTGAATGATTTATGGAGTTCAAATTTACTTCCAAAAAAAAAAAAAAAAAAAAAGGTCACCCACAGTAGATGAATAAGAAATCTGGGCCAAGATTAGAACTCATTGTAAAATTCTTTAATCAAGCAGAAAAATACTTCATGGCTAAAATTCAGGCATTGGCAATGAAAGTAGAAGAAAGATTGGCTGGAAATAAGGTCTCATTCTGTTTTAATAGCAACTGTGCACTGACACGGTTCAGTTCAGGTTGTGCCTATTTCCAGTAGCTGAATTTGATTGTATTTTCCAGAGAAATTCACTAGCTCCAAGCAGAAGTTTCAGATTTTTAATTCTGGAAGTAAACAGCATGATTTTATGGCTGAAAGTCAGGCTATTTATACATAATGGTGCTTTTTAGCTTCACAAATATGTCTCATTTCCTGAGAAGTTGGAGGGATGTTGTTTGTATCTCATTCCATAGGTAAGGTTTCATTAACTTGATTAAAGAACAGCTAAGCAAATCTTTGAAAAACCTTTGCTTAGGGCCCATGGAGTAGCACAAGGCAAATTTGGAATTATGTTAGTTTTCACTTTTTTTTCTGAACCCACATTCCCCTGTACTCCAGTATCCCTGACACAAATCTCAAAACCTTGTCTAATCATAAACTTCATCACTGCTTTCAATAAAAGCTAAGCTAAGTTTTGAAGCATTGCTTTTAATTTGAGAAGGAAACACCTCCAGTTGTTTTTAAGATGATAAGTTGTTTTGTCTTTGGAGTGAATTTGGTTAAGGATCCAATAGGAACTGTTAAAGCCATGTAGCTGATCAGTTCATCAAGTAGAGAAAAGATGATAAACAGAAATTAATCTCATTTGCTGTTTTAATATGCTTCAAATTACATCAAGAATCTGACTTTATTTCTTGCCTCAGACACAAAGTTATTTTAAGATGAAAGCTACCTGAAGCGGTTAGAGAGACTCCTTATCTTCTGTTTGCAAATTTTTAGTGAACCTGGGCCATGTTTTTGCATAAATCTGAAGCTGAGTTATAAATAACCCTTGCTGAATTTATGAATTTGAATGAAAACCATTTGAAACCCATTGGAGTCTAATGGCTTCAACTGCAAAACAGAAAATGCATATCAGTAGAGACAAAATTCCTTGAAAATTCGCTGAGATTGAAATACCACTCTTGTATTAAATTCCTTCCTCAGATTCCTGCTATGATAATATTTATTGAGTGACTGCTACCTACTTTGCCATACATGTTTTCTCTAATATGAACTGAAATCTACAAAACAAGAAGGAGGAAGTAGGGGTGATTTTCACGCCAGTGGTAGTTCCTTCCCAGGAGAGAACCTGCTGTAACAGTACTACTGGGGTTGCAGGCACCAAGCCATGAGAAAAGATGTGAGTAAGAACAGAGGACAGTAAAGGAACAATATTCCCACAAAGGCCTTGGAAAACTGAGACTCTGTGGGAAAAAAAAAATGCTGCTCCAGCAGCCTGAGTGGAAGGGTGGAAGGTTACCGAGCTGCAAATAGTATAACTAATGCCAAGAAACCAGGGTAAATAAGGTGCTTGTGGAACAGAAGGTAACAACATTCTGTGTGTAAGGATGGGGTTTTCATGTGTGTACCAGCAATGTGGTTTTTTGAGCAGTCTTGCTTCCCTCATGGAGACCTACTGACTCCCACAATGACACTGCACTTCTACATCACTTTGACTACTGAGAATTCCGGGCTCAACCTTATGTTTTCCTGGTAACATGTTAAGTGCCAGCAGGGCAAATCAGTGCTTGATTAACATCCTATAGCTGGTTCAAATCTCAAATGCTTAAGCTCACTTTTCATCTCAGGACACTTTTGCCATGCCACCATTGTTGGTTAATGATAGCAAGCAGAATGTAGTCATACAAAACTGACACAATCAGCTGAAATAAGGGTGTTGAAATGGGTTGCATTGTGTTACTCTAGATGCAGGGTTTGTGTATGCAAGGCATTTTTCCTGCCAGCTTTAACACATATGATAGTTACACACACAAGCAGATATGATTTTGTTTTGCAGAGAAACTAATAGCACTTAGGTCCATGGAAGACAAGATAAAGGCTTTGCACACAGTTGGGAGGAAAGGGTTAAAACTGGAAGATTTGGTGAGGAGGGAATAGTTTTTGTTCAAAGTGACCTTGAAGCTGGGAATGCTAAGATTGTTGGTGTGAGAAAACTCCCTTTATTATGCCTAGTCTTGCTCATCCTCTGCCTGTTTTGAGAAGTAGAATTCCTGTGTAGAGATAACACACTGTCACAGACTTGTTTGAGCCTCTTACTGGGAGAGAGAGAGAGACCATAAAAGCACAGTCTTGTGATAAACCGCGCGTGTGTGAAGCCCTTTGATATACTGGGGCAGGCAGTGAGCCCCTCTGCTGCTCACTAGGATGAACCAAGCCTGACAGAGCCCATGTCCTGTGTGTCTCTGCCACCCAGCATTGCTAGTGAGGTAATGAAACGAATTTACCCCTGCCATTTCATCTGTGGTTTGGTGTCACCCTGGTTACCTGTATGTGTTGATTCACAAGTCCCCCCCACCTGCCAAGTGTTTAAGCTGTCTGTCAAATGTATGACTGACTATTACAGTCCAGAAAAAGGCAATTTTTTGTGTAAATCACCATTGGCTACACCCAAAAGACCATGTGATATAGTGATGAAGTAGAGAGATTCACAGTTCCTGTCAATATGTGTCAAGGGTATAGTGATAGGATTCTTCAAAAACAAATAGTTCAGATTTTCCTCAGTCTGTGAAAATATCCCTGAGGCAAGAATACAGTTTGTATTTTTTCCATGACTCAAGGCAGCTGCTTCTTCTGTTTCTGTTATCTTCACTTATGCTATACACCTTCAAGTTGCTTTTGGAATGAATGTGCTCTGCTCAGGCCTTTTTATTTTATTACCCTTGGGATACTTGTGAAGCACAGACTGAGAACAAACTCTCTTACTTGTAATTTAGTCTCTCATTTGCATTTCCATTAATTAGTGAGAGGGAAGGAAGTTCATAGAAAAGAACCAGCTCTAAACCAGTTAATTGTGTTTGTGAAGACATGTAGCACATCAAAACAGTGAGCTACAAACCTATGCTACAGTTTTCTCCTAAATTTTGTGGAAGCCAAGAGGGCACCAGTGAATCAGATCCACTGTACCTGAGACACATTGTCTGAACACAGTGCAAGGACACTCTGGTTACAGGACAAAAGATTATTGGCCACCCATGATTTATGAACAAACAATAGCTTAGTCAAAGAAGGAGCAAGAATTCTAAATAGATTGTTCATCTGCAGCAAATCTGCCTTTCCCAGAAAGCCTGTCTTTCTTGCACAGTAGCTGCCTGTGCAATACAGTTATTTTGGCATTTTCTATCTTCTCAACTTGTCTATGATATAAAATACAGAACTACAGCCAGCCTCTTGCTTTCTCATTTCTATTCACATCTCAGCTGAGTCGCAGCTATTTCCCAAAAGACAGCAGCTACTGCAATTCTTGCTGGGCATTGTACAGACAAGTACAAGGAAGGTGTGACAACTCCTTTGCCTTGCCAGTTTATACACCTGTGTATGGCCAGGCATGAGATACAGGAATGAACAGCTACCTGCAGCTGGAAAGCACTGAGGAGGACCTTGGACCTGCTAGCTTGCCCTGAGGTTACTGCAACAAGAATTCATTTCCATGTGTTAAAAGCCATCACAGATGATCAAAGAGAATGGCATGTGTTTTCCCGAAGCTGTTTGTGGCAGGTTGTCTGTCCTTTTCACACACCCTGTGAGCACTTGCATGCCCAATCAGGTAAAACAGTGTCCCAAAGAATGACTGATGCTCCCAGGTCACCCATTTTAGTGTATCTATTGTTTCTTCAGTAGGTGTCTGCCACATGCACCTATACCACAAATTCACCCTCAGGCTTGCTGAAGCATGTGCACACTGCAGGTTTTCATACAGATTAATAGTAATTAACAATTAATTATTAATACTATTAACAGTAATAAATACTTCTATTTATTGTATCACAGTGCATAACCATAAACTGATAAGAGAGTTCTTACTTTTTATAGAGATATGGCTAGTTAACGTTAGATCCTGCCACAGCTGACAGAGAAAACACTGGACCAAAAAATAGCCACAGAGGATGGATTTTGGCTAAATTGATTCAGAGGCTAAATTGATTTAGAGGCTAAATTGAGGGCCAGCAACTGAAAAGGGACATATAGATTCAGGATATACAGATTCTTTGCAGCTTACTGATCTGAGAAGCTGGCTACGTGAGAACGGGCACATAGGCCCTTGCAGCTAGCTGAGCAAGGTCTCATAAGACAATGCACCACACATCCTGTGTAACAACTGAAGTTACAGAATATTACATGTATCTTGCTCAGTAACTGAACCACCATTGAGTCTTACTGCTGAACTATGGGCTTATTTGCAGAGCCAGCAAGGTTAGGTTTTGGCAGCAAAACAATGGACATCTGTGGTTAGAAGGCCAGAGAAAAAGGCAGAACTGCTGACCACGAAAGGGGGTCTAAGGAGGGGTTTAGAATCAGCTTAATCGACGTGAACCACTTAGAATGCGCTGTTACGAATATGCATAAAGCTTATTATTGTTAGTATATAAGGAGTTCTGGTACAATCAATAAAGCAGATTCCTGCTGATCACTCATATTGAGCGTCTGGGTTTCCCCTCTATCGCGACAGTAATAAATACTTCTATTTATTGTATCACAGTGCATAACCATAAACTGATAAGAGAGTTCTTACTTTTTATAGAGATATGGCTAGTTAACGTTAGATCCTGCCACAGCTGACAGAGAAAACACTGGACCAAAAAATAGCCACAGAGGATGGATTTTGGCTAAATTGATTTAGAGGCTAAATTGAGGGCCAACAACTCTGTGTATTTCATAAGTTCAGATCTCACTCTTAAGAAGTTTTGAAGATTCTGTAGCACATACTACCAGGCTAATATAAATTAATTAACTAATGAATTAATTTTTAAAAGGGTGCCTGAAACCCCACTTTTATTTCCAAGTCACTTGATCTTGGTGGTTTTGGGCACTTAAAAGACAACTTCTGCCCAGAAGAGTGTTACAAGCCTGAGCTTAGATTTTGTATGCAAGTCATGTGATGGCTGTGGGCAGTGCTGCCATGCCTAAATAATTTATGCCATCCTTGTTTTCAAAGAACTTGTACAGTAGAAGCACACCATCCAGACAAGAGCTCCTCCAGGGAAACCAGTCTGGGGAGGTCTTGCAGCCACACTTCCATTCTCCTTAGTCCACACCCTTATCTGTTCGGCAGCAGCTTGCAGGGAACCGTAACCTGTGACCCAGGGAGCCTGTTACTGATGCTTGGGCTTTAATGTCTGGGGAATTCCAGCAGTGAAATAACAGTCTGTGTGTGGAACAGGCACAAGATGAATAGGGCTCTAGTGCTGGTTTTCCTCCCATATCACAGCCACACCAGAGTTCTGCAAACTCTCCACAGAGGCCTTCAGAGACTGCTGCTTTCCTCACTCACAACACAGGGCTGTTTATTTGCAGATTTCTGCTATTTACAAAGTAGGAACATCATTGTTTTTATTGCTGGCCTTGATGAGATTAAAGATGGGTAGATACCTCTGACAATTGTGTAACGTAATTTTTTTGTTTGGCCTTCCATCCTAAGGAAGTGTACCTCATGTGCCTGTGCTATCTGCACAATGGTCCAAATTATATTTTCCCCAATTCACTAATTTTAGCCAAATTTGCCTGGGTGTAACTGGATACAGGAGAAAGACTCAAACTGTGTCCTGTAGTGGGCAGTACATGTGGCCACTCTCTCAGGCAAAGAGGTAGGGCGTGTTGGAGTGTTCAGGGAACACAAAAGGAACTGAGTACATTTTAAGGATTGCTTCTCCATACTTTACAATGCCTTGACCTTACAGGTGAAAGTCTAAGCCACTTTTTCCTGACCTGGCCCAGGGGGTGACTTTTCACCTAGAACTCTCTCTCTAAACTCTCTAATTTAGTTAGGCACCGTTCCCAGCTTACACTTTTGGACAAATGTTCAGAGAACAGAGCAAATACATTCACCTCTTTTCCAATATTTGTTGACACAGGGCATTAATGACTGGCTTGAAGGAGCTGATGGCCTGAGGCACAGCTCCAGTAATCAATAATCCTTGGAACATCCTGAGCCAAGGTTATTTCTGCCCACAAAAATGAAATAGGAGTCAGAGAGGTAATTTATTTAGCCATTCATAAAAACATTTATGATTCTAAGCACAAAACAATAACAAGTAAAATCATGATGTTAAAAACAAAGATAACAAGATAGAACATCTGAAAATAAAAGCAACTCTTGCCAAAAATTATAACCCCTTGCAGTCAGTTAATGAGCTACAAATAATGAATGGATAGCACAACCAAGAGCAGATAAACACACAGTGTAAGAGCCCCAACAATTATGAATAAAATTTGCCTGTTACTGAAGCAACTTGCTGTATATTCTAAAATGAGCCAGCAACAGACACTCATGAAGTCCATTTTGGAGGTAATTTCACACCTGAAGGTTTCAGCTGAGGAAGATGCTTGTCAAGCAAAGTAGATGAATATCAGGTATCCTCAGTTAACCTTCAAAACAACAGCAGATCCAACTCAGCCTAATCCAAAGAAGGATAGGTACTAGATTGAAAATGATTAAATACTCTGAGCTATTCACTCGACCCTTTTTGCTTCTCATGGTGTAGCAGAATATGTGGAGAGATGAAGCTACTTCAGTGCAATGCTAATGCATCATTCCCTGTGTTGTGGGTTTCTGAAGGAAAGTGAATTGCAGCATAATATAACTGGGAGCTATTACTTATTTTCTATTGTCCATCTAGAAGTTCAGAAAATTTCACACATTATGTGTATAGGAGATAAGCTAAAGTCTGATGTCAGCATTTGCCACTACAGACATCTGCAATAGCACAGCCAGGTGCTTGCTTGCTCTGTTTGATCTTTCAGTTTCTTCTCTACTTTCAAAGGCATCTCTGCAGGGTGGGTGTAGGGTGCTGGAGACTTTGGACATTATGCATCCATGCTCAGTTCTATGCATGTGCAGATCACTGTAGAGTTGTGGCAATTGTGAGAAACTTGGCTGAATTGTATGAAATCAGATCTGCTATGTTTTGGCTATAGGACCCTTTTCAAACCAGGTCTGGAGCCTGGAATTGCAGTCTTCATTTAAAAACCCCCACATGACTGTTTGTGCTAATGACTATGAGAAATGGCATGGTTTCACCAGAGCTGGCCATCAAGCAGGATGTAGTATTGCAGGGATCCATTTGAGGTTCAGAGGCTAAAGTATTCTCATCTCTTTTGGGTCAATTCAGAAAATGCATCCCACAACAGCTCCGTCTCCCTGCATAAGCTCTGCTCCTCTCAGAAGCCTTATCATTTTTCTAATCATCTTGATCACGAGCTCTCTGTACATTCTTTCATGGTCTGGAGGGTTCAGTGGAAGAGGCACAGGAGTTAATCTGAGCTCCTGTGATTCTAGCAGTATTTTACCAGTGCACACTTTTCGAAAGACAGTCACTCTCTGCCGGTCCCAGGCCCTCTATCACAGCTGCTCTCTAATGGCCTGAAGGACAACCTGTGTTTTCCAGTTCCAGCTGGCACAAAAGCAAACTGCAGAAAGACAGCCATCCTAGGTCAAAAGGGTGTAGCAGTAATTAAATTGCAGTTCTGTGCTGAAAAGTGACCGTGTAAAAAATGCTGCTGCCGTAGGTGTTTAACATGCTTGCTTGACTCCAAAAGTACTCCGTTTGCAGCTAGAAGATTTTCTTTCTTAACCTGCCTCTTTTTCCAAGCTAATATGAGTCAGAGTCAGGGCAAAGTCCTCTCTTCATTCCCTGCATCACTACTAACAGTAAAGGACATAACTGGCTAAAAGTAGGCCAGTAGAAACACATGAATCATCCTATCACACCAGAGTTAATTCTTAGGTCTGTCTGACCAGCCCACACCCAGTGGTTCCAGAGCTGTTTGCTGCAGAAGGTTCTACCTACTCTCACTGGTGATGGCTCTGCAGGTATAATATAAAGTAACATATACTTACAGCTAACATCAACACAGGAAACTGATAGAGGAAGGAAGCAGTTTTGCTACCAAGAAGAGACCATTTAAACACAGCCATTTTTCTGCCTGGAATGACACTTTTTGTGAACTCAGGCCCTAGGGCAAATCACTACATGATGGTGGTAAATGAGCTGAAAGCCAATCTCAGTCAGCAATAAAATGACAGGATAGGATTAAGAAAGAAGTAAGTGGTGATCTATCAAAAATATGGAGTATTTTTGACAAAAGATGTGATGAGGAAGCCAGAGGCTAGAGAGAAGGAAGTAACGAGGATGAAAAACTGGAAAACCACAAGATGGACAAAGAAAGATGAGGGAATCTAAAAGGGTTCGGTCAAGGAGAGCAAAAATAAGGAAATCATCTGCAGAAAAAGGGAATAGGAAGTTACCCATATAAATGGAAGACAGACATTTGAAATTAAAAGAATGAATGAGATAACTGTGTTAAGAAGCACAGTAGTAGAAGAGGGAGGAAAAATACTGAAGGGGAAAGAAAAAGAATTTTAGGGAAAACAGTTTAGAAACAGGAGAGTTTTGCATCCCTCAAACATGGAACCATCCCTCAATATTAATGAAATGAATCCCTGTTCATGTAAGAAAAAAGTAAAGAAAAGCAATGAAAAAAGAGGCTACTTATTTATTTAAAGGGTGGAGTGTATATGTGTGCATTTTAGTTTAAGTTGAGCTTCAAAGGCAGGAATAGTTTCATTTTAGGGCATCCTCAGGCCTCTTCTACTGTACCATTTAACAATGTTATAAAAAGGGTGATCCCACTGGCTGTTCTCCAAGACACTTGATAGTTAAGGTTTCTACAAAGCAGAGTCATGTGAAGACATTGTTATTTTGACTATGTTCTTTTCCTAGAAGACTTTTCTGGGGCAGTATGTCATTTCTTTTTGACTGCCCGCCATCTTTATTTCAGTGACCTATCTCTCTCGGAAAGACTGACTGTTAATGTTTATTTTGTGCTGTGAAAAGTCACTTCATAATCTCAGTTCTTTCTCTTTATATATTAATCATCTTCTGCTTTGAAAATAGTATCTATACAGATGAAGAGCTGGTATAAATTAGTCTTTGACACTAATCTTTTCATCCCAAATAATAATTTCCTTATTCTACTTCATGCTCACAATCCATCTTTCCATTTATCTGAGCTCAGTCTTCTCTTACTTTACACTTTAGTCATCTCATCTGAAAGAATTAAAACAAGATCTGACCTTATGTATAATCTCCCAAAGGTGTATTTGCATTGTACCAAGAAAGATTTAACTGTCTGGCTGCTGCTGTCACTAATGTCTTTATATCATGGTGATAACTTCCTGAAGATCAGATGCAGAACATTTTCTGCTTGGGTTTACCCCCCAAAAATTACAAGTACAGTTCCACTCTACCTGGAAACTGTTTTAATCTAAATGCATCTAAAGCTGATGCATCATAATCTTAACTATTGGAAAAGGGAAGTGAAGCCCTGGAGAAAATAATACTGGGGTGGGAGTGAGAGAGTGAGGTAATCAAGCAGATTAAAAGCTCTAAACCCAATTGTTCTCAAACACCAGTCTCCAGATCTGCTGCAGGCTGTGGTTTACCGTGTCTTTCCTGTGACAGTGAATAAGAGAGATGTTTTTCATAATAGATCATATTTTATCATTCTTTAAAAAAATCAGTTTTCCACTAAGGACACTCAGAATTTTAGCGAATTTCCCATGCAGTACTAATTTTTAATATTCTGTAAATTATGCCTCCTGGACATAAAAATTAACACAATAGTCTAAATTATACATCATAGTAGAATTTATGGTCTTTTACAGAGGACACAAATGACCACTACAAAATAATTTTATTACAGGTTTAAGTACAGTTGCATCCCCTTTTGCCATCACTTTTACATAACATTATAAGCTGGTACACCAAAGGAAGTTCAGAAATCCTATTCAATGAAGTAGTGTTCTTGTATTTTTTATGAAAGAGATTCAACTATCAGTAAATTTTATGTAACATGCAAAATTACTCACTTTCTCTCCACATCCTTATATTTTTTCTAAAAGATACTCTAGGTAGTGATTTGCAGATAAGGAACTAGAATTCCTGTGTAGAATACAATGGAGTAGAAAAACAGAGTAACTCATGTATATGCTCCTGAAAAGCTCACACTGAAAAGACCATACTGAATAATAGATGCTCTAACTTTAGATAAAATTTCAGTGAGAGGATCTCAGATGCAAGTGAAGCAGGAAAAAAAGAGAGTCACCCTTACAACACCACTAAGTGAAAATCCCTATAATAAATCTACAAAGACCCAAAATTTCCTTCTTTTGGAGCTGAGATAGCTGGAAAACTCTGTTAATGGTAGAAGTATACAATAGGTTGGTGCATGTAAACCCAGTGCATAGAAGTATATCCACCCCTTTAACAAATGCAAGAATTATGGCTGTAAGGCCAATAAAAGAAAAAAAATTGTACTGTAAAGGAGGTTGCTAGAATATCCTTCTGAGAACATATGTATCATAAAATAATGGGTTTGGATTAACTGCTGAGCCACGTTCTGATATTTCTATATCTGGCTATTTAAACCCATCAATTTTTGTACACAGTCTCTTATTCCAAGAGAAGACAAAAGGACATAATTCTTTATCAGTATAGCTGCAACACAGGATACAAAACAGGCCACGGTTTCTGAATTCTTTGTCCCAGTCCAATCATGACCAAACAAGTCAGATTGAGGAGGAAAAAAAATCACTGGAGTTTCTCCAACTTGTAAAAGAAGAAACATGCTTCTTTTGCCTAAAGAAAAATGTCACTTGGATTAGAGGTAAGAAAAGGAGAAGAAATTTCCTTCTCCTACTGTCAGTCTAGATCACTGCCACACTTAGGAGAATGATTGTATTTTAATAATCTACACAGCTTTTACTGTAGCCAGGATCTAATATCTGCAGAACATTTTAAGACAAATCTACCATTGATTTGTTGAACAAGAGCTGAGTTGGAAAAAAGGAGACTGGAACATATTTTACTGTAGTTATAGTTTAGGGAAAAGCACCTGCTCTTCCATGCTCTTCCCCAATTAAGCATGCTTCTCCCCATCAGCATTTCTTAGGTTCTGCTGCAGTGCTGTGCAATTGCATTTCTATCAGACTCCCTTTTCTTTTGTTTCAGTTGTACTGCAGGACCCTGACATCCTTACTGCAGTTTCCACACACTATCTTACATAATCTCCTAAGAATTTCATTGGTGACACAAATGTCTCCCCAGAACACTCTGCAGTCTTGCAGATCCTTTGCCAGGAAAGGCCATCAGGTCACCCTGAAGCAGTGTTTCAAGTCCAAAATGAAAAAAATTCTCATGCTACTGGAGGGGAAAAAAAACAACAAGAGAAAGTCAACACACATTAAAGGAGGAAACAGAGAGGGGTAGGAAGAGGAGCTGAAAGAGGAGTGAGTGTGTGAGTCTGATACAAATTTGATTTTGAAAGTTAAATATTTTAAAGTGTTATCTGTCTAAACAGTAGCCCACAAAAGTACAGTTCTGCTCCTAGATATCCTGGCAGGAATGTGCAAGACTGTGGCTTTAGCCTCCCTTCTCTCCCAAAGGTTTTCAGTAGATGTAATGCTAATGAAATCAGTAGTTACTCCCCCTCCAGACATTATGCATTTCCAAACTAAAAAGCCAAAGTGAGTGAGAACATCATGCTGTCTTTGAGGCAGTTTTAGGAAGCTTATGCAAGGGTAAATATATCAGATTTTTAATATACACTGCCCTTTTTACAGTACCTCATCACAATGAATTTGGTACGGTTTATGAAGATTCATTACCACAAACGTCATAATCTCAGAAAATCAAATAAGAAGTAGATAATGACTATCTCCATTACACAGGTGGCAAAGAAAAAAATTAATAACCTGGTGGAGGCTTTACAGTGAGTTAGAGAGATCAAGAAACATAACTTGGCAGGCTGACTTTCTTCCCCTTGGCACCAGGGAACCAGTAAACAGAGATTAAGAACTGTTCAGCATTCAAATTAAAAAATGTCATACAAGACTTATTACATTCCTAGTGTTCTGCTGATATTCCATGTTTATGGGTAATGAGGAAGCTTCCAAAAGTTTCCTGTGTTTGTCTTAATTTCATGGTAATGCCCTTTGCTGAGAGTACAACAGTGGCAGTACATGTAAACTCATAATTTACCTTTAGGCTTTCTAATGCTTTGTTGGAAATATTTTTGAATCTTTAAAATGTCTTATTTTCACTGGGTTATTCAGTCAGAAGGCTGCTTTGGAAAACCCTTCTACATATTATTTTACAGTTCAGGATTTCTTGCAACATGTATATAAATATGGCAAAATCACAGTGAGATGTTCAGGGAACTATAAGCATGACAAGCCAGCTCCAAGACAGAAATGGCAAACACCTTTTTAGTGACAGACAGAACAATCAGGAATAAAGTAACCAGCCCAGAAAATGCCTGTGTGCTGAGGAAGCCTTTCAATTCCTATATTCCTGTCTTTAAATTTGACTCAATTTTAGTTGCTGCACAATTTAAACTTATTTAATAATGAATGGTAACTCATAGAAAACATGCAAAAATTAAATATAAACCTTTAGGAAATATGAGCATTTAATATTTAATATATTTTGGTTTTTAAAATGCAGGGAAAAGGTATTTTCTTTCTCAGTCCTGTCCCTAAATCAGGAAAAAATTATTGCGAGAAAAAGGGCAGATTTAGTACTTCTACCTAAAGTAATACCCATTCATTCTTGCTTTTGGAGAGCAAGACAACAAAGCTCTTAATTTTCTCCATTTCAAAAGTAGGCTGGCCACAGTAAAGGTGTTTAATCACTTGTAGGGATAAACCCTATTTAGCATTGATGACAGTAGGTAAGGGGTCTCTCTTCTTTGCCCATCTTAAGTGATCTTTCACTAGGACATGACCTCACAAACCTGGATAAAATAACCCAGAGGCCAGGGACTGAGCAGCCTTTAACATGTCCTTCATCCTCCTCAGGACCAGATGTGATCTCCTCTCATCAAAACTGAGGCGTACTGGCAAGGGCTGAAACTGTCAAGCTGTCAAGCCAAGTAATGCCCATTCAGGAGATAAACAGAGAGCTTCTGTGTCCAAGCCTGGCAGTGTAGCACCAGATTTATTTTCAAATACAAGATTAAGAACAATAAAAAGTAAACCTCTTTATGGTTTGACTGTTTTGACTGTGAAACACAGAATTCCCCACTGCTTACAGCCCAAGACAAACTGCATTTCATCTCATTTCAAGATGTACACATGGGACAGTTAATATCTGTTGCTTCAGCTGATACATGGATGAACTCAGATCTAATTAAAGAGCTTTCAGAAATAGCACAGACATAAAAGTCATTCTAGAACTGATTATTTCTAATTGACAAATTATCCTGCTACCTCTGCAGAGTGGGCAACATATCTATTTCCTGTAAAACTGTAACTTTAAATAAGGGAACCAGAAAACATCTTGCTTAGGTATAGGATCAATAATTCTGAGCAAGGAAAAGACAATAATAAATAAGAGAACAACTTCTTTTATGCATCACTTCCTGCTCTAATTAAGACCAACTGTTCACTACCATTCACATGTTGCAGGTGTGGGAAGTTACAAAACAGATTTGTTTGGCAGGAGTCATCTGGAGTGTGGTTAAAGACACCGACTACACTATACACTTGCTGGGGTGTAAGCTTCCTCTAAGGCTTACCACTTGGTAGTTCTCAGTCATAAGCTCTTGGTGTGAGCTTTTATTTAGAATTGACCCAAGACTCAGTTACTTGCTGTGTGAATTCAGACAGCAGCCTGTACTTTGGGCAAGTACCTTCACTTTGCCCTCTGCCCTTAATCACATGACAAATATGAAGAGGACAAGATAGGTCACCTCTGTAAGCCCCAAGGATAGATGAAATTATTGTGCACTTCGAAGTCAGCTCTCCTGAGTTTTCTGCAGTCCAAAAGACTGTACAAATCACAAGAATCCCTCCATCGCCATAAAAAAAGCATATAAATAGAAAGCAGGAACAATAGATTCAACAACTCAACACACACAGGGAATCTCTTGCTGTGTACATTGGAACTACCTATTGCTATCTATGTTTCTGATAGTTCAAACCTCCCAATGGCTGAAATCCTGCCCAGTTTAATGGCAGTGTGTCTGGAGAAACAGAAGGTATTGCTCATCACATTGCACCATATCACACTTTAGAATGAGGTCAGGAAACCTTATTTTGCCCAAGTTCAGAAATTGCCTCTTTAGAGGTGTCTTCTCCACAGTTACTAAGGTGTCACTCCAGTCTCTTGTACCCTCCATAGTTCTGTCTTCCTCTTCCAAATAAGCATGGACAGAGGAAGAACATAGTACTGACATTCAGTCCCACCTTACAGCCACCAACCTACAGGCCAAGTTAAAGAATTTTTAAAGAAAACGGTAGACCCATACTCTGGCCCTGAACTGGAAAAGCATGCCTTGGCTCAGTGCAGCTGCACATGATCTGGTTCTCCCATGCTTCAAAACCAGGTTGCATTATCCAGCTGCTGATAGGGAATGTTCCCTGGCTGTTTTACCTCTGGTATTATATCCATATTTGATCTGGAAAAGCACTGGTCAGTGTGGGATAACAATACCAAATTCTTAATACTAACCTGACAACAGTTTAAGTGTGCAGATGTAACAAGGCAGTACCAGAAGAGCCTGTGTGGTAATACAAGTGTAATCTCCAATATAAAACCTGGATCCTTCTGGTCTGACCTAAGTGGGCATTGTGTGCTGGTTGGGCTGCATGTGACTTGCATTGTTCAAGGAGCAGTGAATAAAATGCTTGCCATGTTATTGGGTTGCTGTATTCCCTCTTTTCCCCAAAATGATTTTAACTCCAAGGGTCATAACTAGGCTGCAAAGGCACAGAAGCAAACCTGTTCTACAGGTCTGGGGAAAAAAAAGATAGTTTCATTTTTAAATAGGAAGATTTTTTTTACCCCCCTAGCAAGAGCTAAGGACTGTCCGACTGTAAAATTCATCACACCAATATTGTATTAATGATGAAGAAATGGCAATTATGTAACACCATTAATCTAATGGTCCCTAAGTAAAGGGCAAAAAATTAGTAATGTGCCCTGGGGATGCTTCCAGTGGAATACTGCAAAGAGCAGGACAAATCAATGAAAATTGCTTCTGGCTGTTAACTTACAGCTGCTCCATCCCTACTGTTCAGGCAAGAGCCAAAGCAATAAAAGACTGAGGATGGGACCTGAAAAGTAGCCAAAAGAAGGGTTCTCTGGGAAGTCTGTGTTCTGCTCAGCCTCAGAAATATTTTGTTTTCCTGTATGGTATCCTTTAAGTAAAACCTGCTTTGTAGCTATGACAAGACAGCTGTCTCCATGGTCATTAAGCTGAGTCCTTTAATATCATCCACAAAATTTAATGTTTGTTTAGCTTTGAGGCATCGCTGAGAACAGGTTGTCTAGAGAGGGTGCTGTTTCCCTACCCTTCCCCATGTGTGCAACAAGCCACATTTGCCTAGTTATCCATCTGCTTACCTCTTTGGCTTCTAACTGCAGCTTACAGCCTGTGCATGTTTTTATGCCTTGGCTTAAAATTTGTCTCTTATGCATCAAGTACTGATAAATAGTTGGGCAAGGTGGTGCTTTTTAAGCTTTCTGTCAAAAGTACCACATCCAGTATCAGGAAATTGGAATAAGATAAATTCTTGAAATGAGATACAATTTTTTAGCAGTGAGAGTAATTAAAAGCTGAAGTAATTTATCTGGGGATGGGGATTTTCAACTGCATAGAATGTTAAAGTCAGATTCAATACTTTTCTAAGAACTGGTTTAATTCAAAGCTTTGGAAAATTCTACAGCTTGTATATCCTGAAAATCTGGCTAGAAAAAAACTGTCCATGACCGTCTGGCTTTAGAATCTACATATTTATATGGACTCCTGTACAGCTAAAAGTAGAACCTGTTGTTTTAAACTCCATAGAATAGAATTAAGAACAAAATACTTCTGTGTGCTCATTGCTTCCTAAGAGGTAACAACACAGTCACCAGTATAAGCTTTATTGTCATTATCACTGAATGTCATAAACTAGGCCTTAGAGGTTTTGAAACTTTAAAGTTCTACAGAATATAATAAAAGAAAATATATATTTACATTGGGTTTTGATGGGCTACTTTTCTTTGTTTTTTTTAGATCCAGATTTTCAAACTTTTTTTACAATACTATAAACATACTTTTAGAAAATGAAGACTGACACTCTAACTGGAATTTCACAATATCATAAGCTGTGAATTTATGACAAACAAAAGCCCTACAAGTCTCCAATGCAGCCTGTGATAGGCCACAGAAGTGTTTTCCGTTCTTTCCTTACTAACGTTATGCAAACTTCATAGGGTGGTTTGAATTCCAGTTATTGCATTGATTTTTTTCTTTAACATTAATCAAGCCCACTTAAAACACACTGGCAGAAAGATAACTTTCAAATATTTTCAGTTCAATATTGCCAAATAATTGGTCTTTAAGTGTGGGACTTGTCTTTACTTCAGTCAACCCACTTGAGTTCAAATCACACATGTGGATGACCAGGCACAGGCATGTTTTGTCTCAAGCATTCAGACTGTTTCCACAGGGAAGTTGTGATCAGCTGAGCCAACTTCCTTTTCTGCCTTGACACTCAGTGTGCCTGCCTCAACTTCCCCACCCTCCTGTCCATCCATGGGGCAGGACCAATGTGGGATCTAAGGACTGCGGATGTCCTTTCTTCTCCCCTTCCTGGCCTTATCTCGGCAAACTGAGGCTATCATAGTCTACTCCTTACTCCATGCTGAAGGCTGTTGTTAGAGTTGTGAGCTTGTTGAATTGTGCTGTAAATGTCAAGGGCTTGTTAACTGACACTTGGGAAGTTTGTGGATTGGGAGCTTGGTGAAGTGTGTTGTAAAAGTTAAGGGCTTGTTAGCCAACACTTCTGAGACTAAGCAGTGGGCTATCTGCTGGAGGTATGGTCATTATACAATGGAAGCATAAGAATTCCCTGATATGTGGACTGTTGCTTTTGTTCAGCCCAAGACATTGTGCACTGTATGCAGTGGGTCATGACAACACACTGAAAACTTTTGACAAAACTTTGAATTAGATTTCTGTAGTAAATGGAATCTTCAGCAAGGCTGTCCATGACTTCAGGAGTGGATATTTTGGTATTCTAGAATGCAATAACATGTTTACATTAAGACGGCAATAAGATGTTTGCCTTAGTCAAATATTCTTAAAATAAATGTATTTCTGTGCAAGAAAATCCTTTGTTACAATAGAATACTCCTGTAGCAGAAGTATGGTGATAAGAAACTCCGAAGCTGATAAATGAAGGGTCACAGCAATGATCAAAATGTTTTAAATATTTCCCTACTATAGAGATTACAAGCCTCAAGTGGCTGCAGTTTAGGCTGCCAAATTTCTCTCTTATCTGAAAGATATTTCGTGAATATACTTTGAAATATCCTGCAGGTAGGAGGTGCATCCTCTAAGAAACCTATTCTCAGAGATAAGAAGCCAAGTGCACATCAGAGGTGATTAATGAGAAATGTATAATCTCTTCTAGTGATGCAGGGGGCAGGTGGAGGACAGTGCAGCAAAAGTGCATGGAAAAACAGTCATGGCATCTCTGCACGGTATCCTGAACACGGCAATGCCACCGCCAGCATTGCTGCAATGCCTGTCATTGCTAACACCTTCCATGAAATTGCCTTCATGCAAGCTCATCCACCAGTCCAGCTCTCCCAATCTGCTACCAGTGCAACCAGCACACCTTGACTTTGAAACCTCCCTCAAAGCTTCCTTGTTCCTCAGCATCCTCGTGCAATGTTTTTTGTGGCACACACAAACAGTATCTCTGTTGTAACTGTAATCACCAGTAATTCTTCTTTACCTCTAAATTCTAAACCATTAACAGCAACCCTGCCAAGACCATCCTGGCAAGTAGTGTTGCCAATAATACCACTTTCCTTCACATCCAGCAGCACTCACAGACTTTAGAGCTGCATTGCTCATTCCATGGAGTTTTTGCCTTCTGTGACCTATTACTTTTAATTGTAATTCTTTTTGCTGCATTTGCAGTTAGACTGCAGTCTAACCACATGAGACACAGTTATGCGTTAGTTAATTTACTGGGTTCTGATGCACTGCACAGTTTGGTTCCAATATCTAGGGTAGCTCATTAAAGACAGAATTGGATATCTCTGTACTGTGGTGCAGTGTGCAATACGGACAGCTTAAAAAATATTAAATCAAGCACTGCAATATGGCAGAAACACATAACTGCTGAATTTCCTGAAGCCCTACTAAAAATTAGAGTATTAAGTATATGAAACAGCCGCAAAAAAAAAAAAATCCTAACTATGAAGTTTTATGTCTATACTTGGAGGTTAAAAATTAAATCTTTCTTATCAGTGTCAAGGTGTTATGTTCTCAGACTCTAGAAATTACATTCCACATGCATATATATTACCTACCAAGAAGTATATACACTTGAGAACATGTTCTGTCAGCCAGCTATCAAATGGCATTGAAAAACTGTAAAAGAAAATCAACATTTTCCTTAGCAATGTTAAACTTACAGATAACAAACAAGTTCTATACATTTTTGGTATACAAGCTAATAACAAAATGAAACTTCATTTTCCGAAGTCTGTTGTGGAAAGCAGTAAAAACAATCTCCCAAGAATTCAGACCAGCCAATCTACATTACCTAAAACAACTTGGATTATTATTTTCTAAATTTGTATTACTTTTTATGTTTTCCTAAAGTATAGTCTGAGAAATTATCAAAGACCTTTGAAAAATGGTTTGGAGTTGTTTTGGTTTTTCCTTCAGGGAAATCTATTTTTAACTAGCAGGCATTTTTTATATTAAAAAAATGCTGGTTTTCAAAACACTTTTTTTTTTCCAAAGCTGAGAATCAAATTGAAAAATGAAACCAAGAAGTTTTGCCAGAAAAAATAAGGGGACCTTAATTTATTTCCCTTGGGGTATGAGAAGGAAGCAACAAAAACCAGAAAGCAGCAAAGCTTTCAAGTTAATACTTTTATGAAAAGATGTGGTTTAGGTGTGGAATCTCTTTCACATTAGAAATTGTGTTGAAAATTTCCAGTAATCAATAATGTGTTCCCGTAGTGTGTATCATCCTCCACTTCTCTTTTCTTAGTTTCTGCTCCATTATTCTGTTACAAAATAGAGAAGTCCTAAAATAAATTATTTAGCAGCAAGACCAGGCCCCAACTGTCTGCAAGGTTACACATGTAACACCTCTCATCTTTCCTTAAAAACAACAGCTTGGAACCCAGGCTTCTCTGTACACCATTTTCCTACCAAAAATCTTTTTGTTCTTGGCCTCTAATTTCATATTCCTAATAACTTCCTTCTACTTAAGTGTCCAAAACGTAGGCATACTACTCTTTTCTGCTGGACAAGACCATAGTAATTTACTCATTCAGTAAAGATCATAAACCCTTAATACTACAGTGGCTTTCTTCCTAATACAGTGAAAATTAAGCAATTAAGATTTTCTGCAAGACAAACTCATCTCGTTATGGATCAAAGTTTACTGTGACATTTTCAAATGTGCAATTATTTTCATTCTAGAAATGCATATTTGTATCAGAAGGCTGCTCCTGCGATATCAGCTCACACAGGCATTACAGAAACACCTTCCATAGAAACCTTACATTCTTACAATATCTGCCATTATGTTGTGTCAGACTTCAGGCATGCAAGGGTGAAGCCAGATCAGAAATGCAGCAGAAGTGTCTTACTGACTCATGAAGGGAAAAATGAACAAAATCAATAACCCATGTAAGTCACAGAAAGTTTTGACAATATTTTTTCCCTGCCCTGCCACACAAACTTCAACTGAGAACACAACACTTTTCTGTCCCAAGCAAAATGTTTCTGCCAATTATTGCTTTCAAACTAGACTGCACAATGTGGTTGTCTTTTCATCACCTTGAC
Source organism: Corvus kubaryi (assembly GCF_017639235.1). Classification (NCBI taxonomy): domain Eukaryota; kingdom Metazoa; phylum Chordata; class Aves; order Passeriformes; family Corvidae; genus Corvus; species Corvus kubaryi. The sequence continues at coordinate 77,695 of NW_024581819.1, read as the reverse complement.
CAACCTGAAAATTCCCTGCTCATTCTAATACTTTATTTAAAGCTTGAGGAATCGCTTTCTTGGCCTTCCCTTTTCCTTGATTAAACAACGCATAGTTTTAATGTTAAAGTTGTAAAATCTAGCCATCACCAAATATCTGCTTCCATGAAAGAAGCTTGATCACAAAGCTGGAGCCTCCAGTTTGTTCGGAAGTAAAATAACATCATGCTGTTTGGTGCATTTTATGTATCATGTAATGAATGTTTGCTAGCATGTTGCTTGTGCACTGTAAAGATGGGACAAATGGACTGTGCAGCTCTAAGTAAACTGGGGATTGCCTGTAATCTAGAACCAAGGCTCATATAATGACAGTACATTAATTTCTCAAAGCTTCTTCTTCTGCAGGCAATGGGGAAAGTCCTAGATGCTCACTGTCATTGCGAAATTTCTTCCAAGTCTGAAGAAGGACAAACCTGCAATGTGCATATCTTGACACTGCCAGTTACACAGATTACCAGAGCACTAACTTTACCATCCTATTTCATGTATTTTTTTAGGGAGGTAAACCCCAAGAACACATACCAGAAGACTATTTCCTAATTCCACAGTCAAAGCATTTCTCATTACGATTTTGGACTCAAACCCCTAGCCAAAGTTAAAGCAGATGACTGCTAATTCCCTAATGTATCTCTTCCCAGTATTGCCATTGGTTTCTCTCTGGGGCCCTGAGTAGGTCACTTTACTTTGCATCTTTTCCCTTATTTCTAAATATAATTATAGAGATAAATTAAAAACTACTTTTGACCTCAATATCAGAGGTATTGACCTTGATATACTGACCTGTCAGTAAAAAACCCAAATACAGTTCTCATTTCCAGGTCTCCCAAAGGAGGAAAATTTGACAGAATTTTCTTAGCCTACTGAACCCCAAACATCTTTGGAAAGAATCTGTTCTGAAAGCAGTTTGTCTGACCCCAAAACACTATTTCTTTCTTGCTTTTAATTGTCTAATTATGTTACTTAAAGGACTCCAACAGATGCTTTTGAACTGGAAGATCACTTCTACAGAGTAGCATTTCAACTCTTACACTCCAAAGGATAAGCCTTCCAACTCTTTATTTTTTAATTCTTATAACATTCCCATTTTCATGCTCCCCCCTCTAACTTCCACACTGCCATCAGGACTAGAATTGCTCCAATAATTCACACTGACATTACAGATACTATTAAGTCTATATACTTTGATGAAATTGCCTCTTTGCTGTCTCCTTTATGGCTTATAAAGATTCCTCATGGCTCACAAAATCCTATTTTGTTGTGGAATCTGTTGCATTGTCCTCTACAAACCATATCCAAGGCTAAAGAGATTTTTTCCATGAATCTTCATGGTGGTAGTAAGTATTACACAGGACAATGAATGCTTTTTATTTCCTAAATGTTGGCCTCTCTTGTAATTCACTCCTGGATGTCACTGTAATTGGGTGCTGATTCTCAGTAGTGAGCATAAACACAAGTAAACAGTAATTGTGTAATGTGGCCTTATGGAATATTCATGAAAACTGATTCTGGAAGAGCCAACATTCACGACCATCTGTATGAATTCTTTGACATGCAGAGGCACTCTCCATGGAAAAAAGAAGGAAAGTGCAGCCTCTTCAGTGTTTGTCATGATCATGTATTTTTTCTTCATTCTTTATCCACTCCTGCAGGATCTGGATGACCTTGTAAAATATTCACCCAAAATGAGCACTAATCAGTCTGAGGTAGTGCAGGTCTCCTCAGCCACTGGTGCAAAGCAGATGAGAATGAAGGTGCAGTAGATGCCCTTTCCTAAGTGCAGCACAAAGTGACTGGATATTGTAACAATGCAAGGTCTTTCCTACTCTGCTACTAAATAATAGAGGCCACTTCAGAAATACTGCGCAGAGGGAATGCAGAACCATAATTCCCAGACAACTGGAGTTGAATCTGCCCATGGCACCTCAGAACCTAGAAATTATAATACTAACATGAATTTGGGAGTGTGATGTAACCAATAGACATTAAAAAATCGATGCATTAAGGGTATTTGTCCTTTGGATAGTCACAACTGCTGGGGAAACATTACTACCATACATTTTGATAAGGTGAATATTGTATTCACTGCTTAAGTTACATTGGCTTTACTCTTTTATCAATGTTAGATAAAGTAAATAATTATTTTGCACATATTCTGTAAGGAAACTTATTTTACTTGGGGCTTATTTTGCCTTGCCTTCCCTTCCTGCACCTTCCTGCCCCTTTCCTTTTCCCTTCTTAAATCACTTAATAGGTTGGTTTTGCATTTTCCGTTCATGGCGCAGAGACGTGGAAATGCTGGCTGTTCAAATCAGCTTCTACACCTAGTTTATAACAAGACCTATACTTGGAGGCATGCTCACTATAGGTTCCAATCCTCACTTGAAACTCAGTCATGAAATGCTTTAAAGCATCATAAAGAAAATTTTCTTCTTTAAAATTTAGAAAGTTCAAATTTTAAAAAGTATTAAAAACCTATTTACGCAGTCTCCTGTTCTCAAAATGAAATAGAGGAGAACACTGTTATCTGAAAACCAGAGAGTGGAAGGATAAATTAGATTTCTGAAAGACCTTTCATTTTAATAGTCTTGTATGTTTTTAGTAACACAGGTATATATTTTTTACGATGTCATTTTTATCTTAACAATTCTCCTTTAATCTATTCAGTTCTGTCTCTCCAGTCTTGGCCTTTTTCCTCCCACTCTGAGGTTTCATAATGCTTTTTCAGCCATTATCTTTTCACCTAAATAATCCCCCATCTTCCGATTCTCAGGAGCAGTGTCTCAGCTGAAAGCCTAATCCTGGCTACTGCCTATAATGGCTCCCCAGGATAAGTAATCATCGGAGCTATTTGACATCCACTTATGTTGGCCTTATTAGGACAATAGAAGGGAGATGGTTTTGTGCTTCCTGGCTTTCTTTACCAGCTGTGTCTTCCTACACAAAATCCTGCAGGCTTGTATGGCATAAGCAGCACTGCCTCCCAGAAACCAGATCAGAGTCTTTAAAGAGTCTTTTTAGGTTCATAAACCAAAAATATCATTAAACAGGAGAGAATTATTCAGCATTGTCTTCCCACTCAGGACACATGAACAGGACGTTTTATTAATCAACATGTGTTATCTTTCACTAGTGTGTGATCAGGCACAGTACCTACTTCAGCCCCACCTCGAGTAGCACCCATACAGAGCAGGTTGGCAAAGATCCAGTATCCTTTTGTCCTTTAATGCAGAACTCCACATGAGTGGTTCAGTAACTTTTACAAACTAAACTTTTCCTTCCCAAAATCCTTCTACAATTTTTGTCTCCACTGTCCTTTATAGATACCTTCATGCACGTAATTTTTCCCCCACTCTTTTCCATGCAGAAACCAAAGAGTTTCCAACACTTCATCTACAACCTCTGCAGTATTTTTTTCCTGTACCCTGACAACCATCCTTGTCGCCACAGTACCAGCTCTGCAATTTGTGTGTACTCCAGAATATCTCTGCTCAGAATCACAGAGGGGGAGCAAAACCAGGCTGTGTCTGGTTCTTCCTGTAATGTGTCAGAGCACAGCTATGTTTCCTTATGCTCCAAGATGTGAGGGCAAAAAATTGTTTTTATGATTCTTTGGTGAATGTCTGTTTGCAGAAGAGCAAAGGAACTACCCATTTAGAAACATGGGAATTCATTATATCAGTCACTTATTTTAATCCTCTTCCTTTTCCTGCTTAAGAAGGTTCAGGTCTTCAATAAGGCCTTTTTCCTTAGAAAGGAAAGAAACACTGCTCTAGGTGATTTAAGTGATCTGTTTTATGCCATTGGCAGCTGAAACGAGTACCCTGAAGTTATTAGTCAGAAGCAGAGACTGTGCAGATTTCTGGACACACATATTTGAAAACTATAATATTCCAGTGAAATCAGAAGCAGCTAATGAGCAGCCACAACTGGGAGAAAAGTAACATGCTATTAAATGTAGAGTATCAAGTAGTTCGGTCTCTTACTACTTTTTGAAATATATTGTAGAAGGAAATCTACATGAATCTATATACCAGACCATCTGCTATAGATCAGAAATTCTCTGCTTCGCTGAAGATTTGAAGCTGTTCATTAGTATTTACTAACATACTTTTGATAGTCAAAGCACCAGTTATCCAGGCATGTGGAGAATTTGTGGCTGGAGCACTCCCTGCAGGGTGAGCTGCTGGCCAGCAGGACAGGGCTGCAGGCTGGGGAGAAGACTCGCTCATGGGAAACAAAACAGGATGGTCCTAATATGGCTCTAATATTTGCCAAATTCTCTGTAAATTATGTTTACTGGGCAGGCATCATCCAGGCAAGGACAGGGATGCTCTCACAGGATTGCTGAATCCTTGTCCCAAAAATGCCAAGGGCCGAGAGTGTTGAAGTGTGTCTACAGAATGAAGTAATGACTGGGCAAATGTAATTGTAGGTGCATACACTATTCTATACAGTTATGTACTCTATCCTGCTCATAGCAGGTTGGTTAGGCTGTTAGACTGTGCCTGAGAAATGCTCACAGCTGGAGCTGAACGCACAGCTCAAGAGCCATGGCTGGAGGATGTGGAGATTGCTGATGCTGTCAGCTGTCAGAAGAGGTTGGTATGGGAGCAAGGGATCACCAGGGCAGTGCAGGGGAGCTCTTCTGTACTTACTGTATAACATTCAAGTCTTCTTTCCTCTGCTAAAGATAGCAGAGATGCCAGTTTCATTCTCTTTCCCCTCTTTTGATTTATTCTATTTAGCAAATAGATGGGCTGTTCTCTTTTCTCAGAGAAGATTATGTCAGCTTTGACGTATTATATATTTTATGAAATGTTATCTGTCTTTAATGGGTACAATGAATTTGATTCTGGCTTGGTCTGATTTACCCAGGTTATTTATGTGGTTATGATCCAACATAAAATTGACGGATCTGGCAGGAAATCTGCCCCATTGGGATAAACATGGGCAGAGTGACAGACACAGGTGAAAATTTGGGTTAGGACCAGACGTATTTTGAGGCAGTGAAGCACTCAAAGCTCTCTGATCCATTAGCATCCTTTAGCTCAACACCAGTATATTTACAGTAAAGCACTGAGCAGAAAGGATGTTTTTCACAATCTTATCTATAAAAAAACTGCAAGCCAAGACCAACATGGGAGTTAATTCCTAACAAATTGATATAACCCAACCCTACAAAATAAGGCTTGAAATCTCATCTAAATAACCCTCTCAAGTACTTTCACTTGTACAGTCTTCTCAAAGTTACCATTAAAGAATTAATTATTCCTCAGCTTTTTCAACCCTCCACAGTTTGATGATACCAAGAAATAATGAAAATAATTTGTGTCTGTAGTGATACTGGTTTCAGCAAAGACAAAATAATTTTTAACAACACCTTTACAGTTTCCTTGTTATTAGAATCTTCCAAACTTGAAATACAAAAATTCAGAGTTTTAATGATGAAGTCCTATTAATAGGAGATGGGTTTCAAAAGTCTTTCTTTTAAGACAATTTTTTAAGCAGGGTTGCTCATGTTTTTTAAACATAAATGTCTTTTAATCTAAAACTCTCTTTTCTGGTCTGCTTTCTTTTAAGGTTTGCTGAACTATTTGAAGTCATTTATCTCATCCCCTATGTTTGGGAAAATAAACAGCTTGAAACCAGTTTTTAGATTTCAGAGTTCATTCAGTGGGGAAAAGGCTGCATTCTATAAAGAGAGAAATTGTACATGATCCATTTTCTCCTGTTGGCCATGACATCTGCAGCAGCAGCAGCAGCACTCCACTTTTCTTTCCATCATTACATGACACTGTGTAATTCTGTTATGTCACAAATAGTTTTCAGGTCACTAGTTTCTAGTGATTTGTGGGAAATACACTGTCCTGGTCTAGAAGCTAGCATGAGATTTGCAGAGAATAAAAATTTTTTTGTTACTTCCATTTCACTTCATACATTTTATTGGTGACAGTATGCTAGTGACCAAAAATTACTGAATACTGTCTCATATCCTCCAATTCAGTTTAGAGGAAATCTCTGGAGGTCATCTGATACAAACTTCTGCTGAAAGCAGGGTCAATATATTTAAAATTTTCCAAGATGAGAGAATTCTCCAAGAATGGAGCATTTTCTGGCTATTCTGACAGAAAAGGTCTTTTCCAATGTAAGAAACTTTCTAAACTTAGTGCTAAGATCCCTATCAGGAAAATTTTAAAAGTTACTCGAGAATCTCTTTTTGCTTTTCCTGTTGCCTTTTTCCTGTTGCTCCTTCTTCTCAGCCTTTCACTCTCATCAAGACTAACATGAAGGCAGTGTTCTGGGGAAAAAATATTTGTCATCACCAAGCTGCACGTGGCCAAGTGCAGAGGTCTCTCCAGGCAAAAGGCCTAATTCTTTTGCACTTTTAAACTGAAATTGAGAAACATAAGAAAAGTGAACTTCTCAACTGACCCCATGCTCCAGTAGTTTATCTACTTTAGTTTATCCAAAATAACAAAGAGATTCTTTTTAACAAATGTGAAAATATGAAGTATAAATGAAAATGCAGAATCACAGAACTGGGTAGGTTGGAAGGTACCTTTAAATATCACCTTGTTCCAACCCTGCTGCCAGAGACAGGGACACCTTTCACTGGATCAGGTTGTTCAAAGCCCCATCCAACCCAGCCTGGAGCAATTCCAGGGGTGGGACCACCACAACTTCTCCGGGCAACCTGTTCCAGTGTCTCACCACTCTCCTGATAAAAAAATTCTTCCTTATGCCCAATCTAAACCTGCCTCTATCAGTTTAGAACTGTTGCCTTTTGTCCTCCCACTACGAGCCTTGGTAAAAATGTCTGTCTTCCTTATAACTCCCTTTGTGTTTTGAAAAGCCACAATAAAGTCTCCTCAGAGCCCTCTCCTCTTCAGGCCGAATGCAATTATTCAGCACAATTTTCAAGATAACTGGAAGCAGTAGGATCCAAATAGAACCGGGAATTCAAGTTAAATTTCAAGCATGCAGATTTGAAATAATGCTTCACAGGGCAAATTCTGTGCATGGATACACTTTAAACAAGACTGGATAACAATGCTTTCTAAACACATTAAAGAGAATGTAACCACCAGTAACCTTCACCACTGTCCAAATTGTGTAAATAAACAAGGAATGCATTGTTTAAGAAAAAGGTAACTGTTCTAAACCAGCTGCTCAAGAGAAAAATGGACAAGAATAAAAAATGTTTGCTTATTATTCAAAGAAACCACATGAAAACCTTTAAAAACAAACTTTAAAATAACTTTTAAAATAAACCCTTAAGGAAAGTGATGATCCAAAACAGAGTAGGAACACAATTTCATACTATAGGGAGCAGAAAAAGCAATCTAGAATCTAAATTACAGCTCAATGAAGAACTACAGTGCTCAATATTGTCCCTGTTCCTTTAAGTGAATTTTAACAACATGCCTGCATAAACAGAGAGGCTGGCTGTTGCTAGTTCATTACATTTTCATATGACAGGAGAGGAGAAGAAAATCTACAGTGCAGCAGTAGTCACATGAATACTCTAGTAGATAGAGATAAGGAGCTCCCAAACTCCCAGCACGTTTGGAGAACTGACCCTAGAGAAAAGCATTACTTCTACTGAGCTGGCCAATAGGAACCGATACAGCAGCTAGAAAATACTGACAGTCTATCAAAACAACTGAGTAAACGGGAATCCCTATGTCTCCATCAAGATTGTTAAAAAAAAATCAGTGCTGCTTTATCTTCACACACCTTAGTAACTAGAAAGTATTTCTAAAGTACTGAGAAATCAGAGATTTTCCACTGGGGAAAAATCTGATGCTTAAATAGAGAGCCTAAATTTCCCTATATATTTTTCAAAATTGTCTGTGAATGACTGAGGAGTACAAAGAGTTACTTTTCTAATGAAAGAAAAACAGTGGTACATTCAGTGGAATTGAAATGCAGCAAGTGCCAAACAAAACGAACGATAAAATATTTTAGTTTTTATCACACTGCATAGTTCAGCTATGGTACTAAGTACCACCAGAAATCACTGATGCCAACAGCTTAGGACTCTAAGTTGGACTTCATGTTTATATGAAAACTTACAATATTCACAATTATATCAGGTAGGAAAAAAACCAAACCAACTCTAACATTTTATAAGCCTTCATGCAACAGTAAACAAGCAAATCTTTAACTGCTGAGGATTAGGATGAAGCCTTCCATGTGGAGAAATTATTCTGTAATTGCCCACCTTGGGGTTTCTTGCACTGCTCTCTGAAGCATCTGGTGCTGGCTTTAAGCAAATGCACGGATGGCAGGCCTGACTCATAATGGTAATTCTTACTCTAGAATGTAGTGGAACTCTTTTTACTTTTTGAAAACATTATGAACTTATGACACAGGAATTTATATCACAGATATTTTACCTGTGAAAATTAAGTGCTACTGGTTAATCTCAGCTCTGCCCAGCAGTGTTGGTCCTGTGTAGATTAGCTATCCCTTTGGTCAGGGTTAATTGCCTTACCAGTACCATCCAGTACTGCCAGTCTCAGCAATCTAATGTTAATTTGTAGCCCAGCATTGTGACACTGCCATAGCTAACAGGCTTTTTTTGAATGACCACAGGCTTTATAAGTTTGGAAGGCCTGAGGGTTATGTCTTGTTGGGCTGGCTTTGTTTGAACTCTTTCTGTCCTTCCTGTGGTTTGTTTGCTTGATTTGGCTGTAACAGCAACAGGGTTGGCACTGGAGACCATATGGCTGTGAACAGCTCACCAATGCTTCAAGAAGGTAAAGAAATGCAGATCTAGAGCCTGAAAAACTAGTGTTAGGGCTTACAGAGAGAAGAAATAGTTCCTACATCACATAAAGTATCATATATAGTAAATTCAGATATATTGTGAAGCTGAAAAACAATGAGGAGTGAGCAAAAATACAGAAGTGTGTCAACAAACCGAAATGATCCCTAACAGATCCTAAGCAGTGAAAGAAGAAGTCGTGAACAATTGTCTCCAGTAAAGGACACCACATAATGCTGACTCACCACAGCCTTGCCCATCACATACCTGAATGAAACCACTGAGTTTGGAACTCAAAGGGGAGGGAGAAGGGTGAGCATAACAGCAGGAAAAAGGAGCAGAAAATAAGTATGCGTATAAAAATTGTAAGTGTATTCTTCTGCCTGGTCATTTCTTTTTCTGTAGTAATGAACCAACTATGACTCTTTGATTAGATGGTCAAGATTTCCTTCAATAAGTAAGCAGTTTTATATATAAAACATTAACAATTTATTATGCATTTATGTGAAGATGTAACAGGAAACATTTACAGATTTTTACTCTTGCTGTTCTCTGGAGGCATAAAAATATACCTCCCTTATGGCATTTCCTGAATGTTTATGAGAGTTGAACTGACAAGACATCGATGTAATTGACAGCTCTTGCTTTAGGTATCTCTCTCACCTAATGGTGTTTCCTTTTACTTCAGAATTCAAAAACTGGCATTACTAGCAATGCTTTCCACTCAGTTGTATGTATAATCCCTTGCAGCTTTTTTCCCAAGACTATCAGTTCCATGCTTTTCTTAATCTTAAAAATGTTAGTGTCCTGCACTGCCCCTGACATTAAGAAATTTTAGCAATACTCCACTTTATTTACTCACAGTCTCAAAGACAGCGAAAGTGACATTTTACTAAATGTGATGAATCCTGAAAAGAAGGACTCTTCTGCTGAAAAGTAGGAATATTTAATGGAGCAGAAGAGCATTGGAAGGAAAAAGACATGGAAAGCAAAAAGTTCAATTAAAAAAAAAAGAGATTGCAGGAGGAGAAAGAGCAGTGTCAAGTTTAGGCCAAGCAAATACTTTTCTATGAAATCAGAATCTTCCCATCTATGATACAGAATATTTGGGCACTATCAGGCAAGTCACTTGAACAGAGCACTTACTACATGCTCTTTCCCTCAGTTCTTTAGTGCCTGCCTTGCTACTCCAGGTCTGCTCAGGACAACAGTTGAGCATTTCCAGTTGGAAGTGAATTGTGCTTTGAACATGTCATAGACTACATAATGCAGAGAGCTCTTAAAAGCTATGCCACAGACGCATGATAGTGCACAACTACAAGCATGTGACGCTCTCCACCTCAATCTCTGTGAATAGGCTCTCCTTCAGTCAACTGGAAGTAATAATCAAAACTCTTCACATTATGATACTAAATGCATTACCATTTATAATGCATTTAGATATGTTTGTAATGTTTACGAAGGGAGGGAAAAAAATCTCTTAACTCTTCATAGCTTGGGGTTGCTTTTAAGGCTTGTAGTGCATGCTGAATAACAGAATAAAAATCAAGTATTGAGTATTTCAGCAAGTGAGCATGATTCATGCTAAAATATATGGAGATCTTATGGCAAGGAAATGAGGGAACCAAGTGGAAGCAGCAGTTTCACAAGTGGAAAATTAAGTTTTAATTATAGACAACAAAAACTTTTTTTAACTCTGGAATATCTTTAATAACTTGCATATTATTATTATCTTGAAAACCAGAAAATGCTGCCTGGAAAATCAGCTGACATTTCTGGGGTTGGACTTGTCAGTCACTACACACACCTCAAGCATTTGAGCTTGTGGAAAAAGTAATAGCAGCAGCAGCATCACTTCCTATCCTCTTTGCAGGCCTGCTAATTGCTTCCTGTCAAGTGCTCCACAGGTATTTTACAGGACTCTCCCTGCTGCTTTTATTCTGGTTTGTTTTTTTAATAAACCAAAACAACAACAATAACAAACCACCAAACAACTCTTTAGGCACGTGGCAAACATCCTACTAGAATCAGACTAGGTCTTCCTCTCACAGCTCTTTGTTTCCTTCTATCAGATGGTTTTTTACCAACCACAAACTCCTACTTTGTCTCCTCATCATACAGTTTGTTCATGTTACTCCATTCAGCTTTCTGTCCTGATTTTCCTTGCCCTCTCAGTACTGATTAACTGATGAGACCTTCAATTTCTTTCCTATTGTAATAGAGATATAACACTGTTTTTTCCCAGACAAACATTTTTCATTTGCCACGTGTCTCTCAAGGATGTAAAGCGACATCATCCCCCCTTCCAAGCAGGCACAGCCTGGCTAGAACACACCTATGTCAGCTGTCAGCTTCCAATACCTTCACTCTCCTTCCTCTAGTTTTACAGATTCTTTAATGCACAAAGAAAAAATCCTCGCAAATTTTTTTTTCTAATTTTCAGTGCTTCTCTGTACTTCAATCTAAGCAGAAGGTGACTGTGTAGCTCTACATGCACACTCCAGTGCTGTAACAGAGATGTCAGGGAATAAGTCATACACATTCCTTCTGTTCAGCGATAAACATGTGGTCTGGGCATCAGTAGTGAGAGGAAAGCTCGTGTGTTTACAAACAATTTGATGGGAAGAAGGTGTGGGTGTTAAGGTCTTTGAAATGGGTCTTAATGTCTCTACTAACTCTGGGTAGCTGGTTTGTTGCAGAGCCCAGACAGCTTGGCTCCTGAAACAGACGGGTCGGCCCAAGCCTGAACTTCTGAGCTTTGGGGTAAAACAGTAGATTCAAGGGGGGGAATATGGGGTAGGCGGTTCGGGAAGGCTGTACCTTCCTAGTGCCTCAGCCAGTGGGGAAAGGAAGAGGGCAACATGCGGCCGGGAGTTTGGGATAAAAGGAGGCTGCGCCCTCCCAAACCTCGAGAGAGAGAAAAGCCTGCGGGTGTGCGACCCGGTGGACTCTCCCTTTGTTCAAATAAAGCTGCAGGACTCCTCTGTCTCTGTTTTGGACATAAACCTCTGGCGTTTGTGGGTTTTCCTGACAATAGGTGCTATAAAAGGACTAAGCATGCTGAAGTTCATAGCTGTAAAACCCTTAGAAGTTTATATTCTGCAATTTGACCAAGTTTGGGCTCTTTTTTATATGAATTTCACTGCAGATATACCCTGCTGTAAAGGCTTCCCTACTTCCAAATTTTACATCTTTACCTGAAACATGGACTTAGAAGAGTCTCTGAAAGAAAGGTGCTTTTGAAATACTGAACTTTGCACAATAGTTTTTTTCCCCCAAACTTTCTTCTAGAAATTGGCAAAGCTTTCTGAGGATAAATCCAACCTCTGAGTCCAGAATTGCTTGATGAGTATTGCATCTTGTCACAGCATTTAAGACTGCAACTATGGTTATCAGAAAAAATTTAAAAAATTAGCAGAAACTAGTTTACCAGATATCTCAGGTTCTAAGCCTTAAATTCATATCCTGCAATCTCTACTCATTATAGGAGTATTTCTGCACACAAGGAAAGCAATTGCACATACATTGTATAATGTGACTATGTGACTATATGACTCTCAAGTAGAGGGTTAAAAATCCCAATAATCACACATTCATCCTTAATGGTGTGCAAGAGCTTTTCAGTTGACATTTACATAATTTTGCTGCTGGAGTTACCAGGATATATTTACATATATAGTTTTCATTTCGTTTATGTCATATATGTATGCTATCCTAGAGACACACGATAAGCCAACAGTTATCTAAATTGATGTGAAGCAAAACTGACACAATGCCAACCAAATTCCCAGAATGACAATTCAGTCTGTCATTGCATCACCCCTCAGGCATGGCCCGAGTAAGAAAGATATTGCTGTGTCCCTTGAAGGTCAATAAGCACAGGTTCAGCTAGAGCTCGGGAAGAAAAGAAAATACAAGGAGTATTTTTCAGTAACTGTTGAGCTCTGGGGCTGTGCATGTAAATTTTGACTTGAACTTGAGACTGAGTCCTTGATCTAATGTGTAACTGTTCAAGCCTTAAATCTTTGTTTGAAAGGACATTCTTTTCAGTAGTTTTTCGGACATATTGATGAGTACGTTAGACAATTATTGAAATATACTTTCATAAATTTCCAAGCACCTTGCCTTAGAATAGGAACAAAATATGGATAAACTTCAGAAGTGTGTTTAACTCACTCATCATCATCAACATCATCATCATCATCTTTGCCTCATCTGTGTACTATGTACTTCATCTGACATCCCCTCTAGCTGAAGAGCAATTCTTATGGAGAGCATTCTACAAGAGAATCAGTTACCTGGTGTTTGAGACTTTTATTCCTGGTTACCAAGAGTGGGTTTAGATGTCCACTGTATTGTCACATACGTAAGAGCTAGGACATAGCTGAAAAGAGTGGAGTCAGAGCATCTCAATCTTACTGTAAGCTGAACATCCAACATGCACTAAATACTATCTGCATCCTTATGTGATGTATCTCAGTTTTTGGTTGCCTCTGAAGTTACTCAGTTCCTTTGTAGGTGTATTACTTGGTATACTGTGGCATGGGGTAGCACAAACCTTACAAATTAGTATGAAGAGAGACACCAGTGGCACTAACCTGCTGAAATACAAGCAGAAACAGAAGGAAAATATTGGCCCACTTTTAAACAGGAGAGGTGAACTAGTCACCAACGCTGAAAAGGCAGAGTTTCCCTACACTTTCTTCACCTCTCTCTTTACCAGCATTGTTGGGTCCCAGGCCTTGTGAACAAAAATGCAGGTTGATGAAAACACAGATCCAGCATCAGTGAAGGAAGAGTTGGTGTGTGAACTATTACAGGAGTTTGACCCCCACAGATTCATGGGCCCTGACCATATCCATCTGCACGTGTTAGAGAGCTGGCTGAAAGGATTGTGAGGCCAGGTAGATCCCAGCCTGGGCTGTAATTACATGAGAGACTGAGATACAAGACAGTGACCAAAAGAGTAGGTCACACTAACTCTGAAGGTGAAGGACTGCCTGAGTTCCCTGCATGCTCTACATTCCCTTTACCTCAACTGTTTACATAAATACTGATCATTGCCATTGTCTTTTTTCCTATGTTTTTCAATATGAGAAAAATAATTTAGGATTTCAGTGTCTCTAAGAAAATTTGTAGTTTTTAAGAGGGGGAGAGGTGAAAGATGCTATTATGCTTGGAGTTGTTTATGGCTACAGTCAACCAGCCTGCTGACAATTGTAGCTCTGATAAATAGGGATGGCTTTATTGAGTGGAAATCTGATGCACTTTATACCTTCTTTTCAATTTCTCTGATTTTCACCAGAAAGAGTTCGCTAAAATGCTAAGATAAAGTTTGCCATGTTGTACGTTCACAGACTAGAAAAACAATCACTCAGATGATCATGAGATGCCAGAGGCTATCAATAACTGAAACCTAAAGTACCTATTGAGAATAATAACTTGGAGGAAGACACATGCTGGCTGTCAGAAAAAAATTGTTTGATCTTTGCTATTGGAAGCCTGGTTCAAATCCAGTCTTGGTTCACATGAGTGTGATGATGTGAAAATAGCTGAAAAAATTTCTGGTTTGGGTTTTTGTTAATTTTAATCTTTTCTTAAAAGGGTTATGAAGACAGCTGCAGAAGGGAGCAATAAGCAATAAAAGATAAAATGGTCCAGGTGAGTAGTCATTTATTACTTGGAGATGGTGGCTTCCAGCTCTAGGTGTGACAAATGAAATGAGCTATACACAGCAACAGAGTAGACAAATCAGCCAGTTATAAAATAAGGGACTTAGAGTGTGAGATGAAAAACATAGACCACTGCAGTACTTCACTTTTGTCTAAAACCTCACAGCTTGTGACAACGGGCAGTCAGAACAGATGAAGATTTATTCCAAGAGAAAGCTGTCTATTTAAAGAAATATTGTAATAATATAAATCTTGAAAGAGATTTACTTTGTTCTGCAGAAATGAAAGAGTAAGAAAAAGACAGCATGTTTTTACAAATTGGCAGTAAGACATACACTGTTATCAAGCAATAATACATTGCATTAGAGCTCTAAATAGAATAGTTACTGTAAAAGCATTCAGAGAGTTAAAAGAAATAAAACATAATTGAATTTAAATTATGGAAATCAGTGATATAAAAACATCAGCAAATCCCATAAAGATATCCATTCATGAAGCTCATTAACACCAAAAAGAGAGAAATAAAACTCTGCTTGGAGATTAAAATTTGAAATAAGGGAAAGAGTCAAAGTGAAGAGCTGTGAAATGGAAGAGCTGGGATGGAACATGATGTGATACACAGCTGAATAACACCTGGATTAGAGAACTACGAACCATCAGAGAAAAGGCAGGCACTAGAAGAGGACAAAGAGAGAAGAGTGCTGTGAAATAATCTACAGCAATTCCATAAAGACCCATCCCAGCTTAAATCTCAGCATAATTAATAACCTAATCAAAGTACTTAGCGAAGTGGTAGTGAGATTAAGTCTTCTGGTGTCTTATAAAAGCCTATATAAAGGCACAGTGTCAGAACTGTGAAAATTAAAATGAGAATATGAGTTACAACCTGGTGAACTCAGTATTGTAGTATGGCATTTGAACACTCCATGTAAAGTGCACTGGGTATATTGTTGTGTGACTTTTTGGCACATAGTTCTTTTTTTATGAATATATTTAGTCTAATCACTTGATCTTAGTTTAAACACAAAATTGTATTTCATTGTATTGACATCTCTGTGAAAAAGAAACAAAATTTCTCTGTACTTTTGAAAAAACACCAAGTTTTGCCAGCAGGTCCCAAGGTTTGCCATCCATTATATGAGATAAAAGTCAGGCAGCCTGGAGCTGTCTAACAGTGCTTTCCCTAACTTTTTAAGCCTTTATGAACAAGAGCACAGCCTCTTCATAGCCATATGTACCGGTTTGGACAAATCTGGAGGAAAAATATCCTCTGATAGAAGGCAGGTTACAACCACCCTCCCCCACCAGGTTCGGGAAAAAAAAATTTTTTTCCTCAAAGGAAAATGAAAGAGATAAAACTATTTATTTAAAAATACACTGGAAGAGGATAATAATGCCAAATAATAAAACCTCTCACTGTAGAGAGGAAACTTGGGAAAATTTTAGAGTCCTTCCATAGGTCTCTCTCTCTTTCTCCTTGGAGCTGGGTCGCAGGCTCACCTCCAGGGCCAGGGCCTGGGGAAAAGTCCTCCCGATGTATTCTGATGTTGAAACTGTCCAGCAGAAAAGAAGGGAAAAATCAAAGTCCCAGGAAAACAAAGTTCAACTCTCCGGAGAAAAAAAAACCCGAAAAACTGGCTGAAAAAAGCAAGCAGGGTGCTTCTCCACCGTCTTGCTGCCCCAGGACCCAGAGAGGAGTCTGTGTACCTCTGTGTCCTTGAACAAACTGCTTTGAAGAGTTTGCTCGGCTTTTTTTCCTCCCCCCTCTCAGGCTCAGTTTAAAGGCACAGAAAGGCACAAAATTAATTTCTGGGCATAGAGCAGCGATTGGGGATACACATCATAAAGTCCCCCAAGACACCATACCACACAGCCCTGATTCTGGGGAATCCCAGGCATTCCCACAGAGAAGCAGTATGTGAAATCCATACCAAATCAGCACAGTTTGCTAAGTTTGCTAAGAAAAGCACTACTTGATGTCTCAGCGTTGGCAATTTGTCTTCTGAGAGAAGATCCTTTTATTAAGTCTTTAAAGGATTGGGGACTGTGGAGGTTATTTTGGTTGGTTTTTGTTTGCTTCTGGTTTAGGGGTGAGGGATGCTAGGTAATGAAGATGGGGAAAAATGAAGAATCTTTGAGAAGCACAGCTTGCCTTTTAACTGAATAATTATTACAGAATTTCTTCTACCAGTTTCGGAACCACAGTCAAACATTGGGACCCCAGACACTGTGGAATCCTGATATGCCAATGCCACCATAAATATCCATAACACAAGTGACCCACATGCTCAACAGAAGCACAGAGCTGTTTGACTTTTGCCTGGCACATCTGATGAGTGGGTTTGGTGCTATTTTAAGAGTTCCGAGAACTTCCCACTGACTATGTGCTGAGACACCCTGGACCTTATTTTGACACGATCATCTGCAGACAGAAGAGCAGCCACATTAACTGCACAAATCATGCATCTGCTGTTTTTCTAATATACTGAATAATATCCTAGAACTGCAGGTGAAGGACAACAAAAAATACAAGAGATTTTGATAAATCTTAAATTTGCTATATGAAAAACATTTGCCAAGTAATTGTCCTCCTACAGTTTAATCACCAACATCTGGCCTTAAAACAAGTTTTTATCCATTTTATGCTACCTAAGAAAGAGTTCTGTATCTGTAAAAGAAGGGGATTTTCTCTTCAATCCTAGTTCCCCAGCAAGAAGTCCTTCAATTTAGCCTGAGGAGGTTACTACAGCCAAGAAGCCAGGCAGTGAAATTGCATTTATACTCCATGCTGGAACAAGAAATTGCCTTTTATTGTCTTTTTTTTTTTTTTTTTTCCCACATGGGATTGTTCTCCAACTGTTCCATGATTATTGAGAACACAATAAGGGCAGTGGGATACTTGGAATAATGGGGAAAAGGGTTTTTAAAATTTTTGATACACTGAAAACATGGTCCAAATTCCTACTAAAAGTATACCCACCTTGCTTTTTAAAAGGGCTAGTGTGACTTGAGCATTACATAAAGCAAAAAATATTCTGTGTATCTGAATTCTTATGGACTCCTTGCTCCTGGGATGAACTTCAAAGACTCTATTCCCTCTCCTCATTCTTGGATGAATACATATATTACAAGGCAGAATAATATTATTCATCCCTTTTCCTAAATGCAGAAGATAAATCAAGAGAGGCAGTAGATCTGCAGTCTTTCACAGAGGATACACGAAAGAATTGTTTTTCTCAGACAGACAGAGCTGGTAAGAAAATATAAGGAGGTAAAGACTTTAGTTTAGACAAGTGATAGAGCTATGAAAACATAAGAGTGGAGAGAAATGTTTAGAAACAAAAAAATTTTTCTGTATGTTTTAAAATTAAAGAATTGTGGGGTAAGGTGAAATAAGCAGAAGGAAAAATGGCAACAAATGGATGAGGTGCACATGCAATGGATGGGGGTCACAGTGCAAGAATGAAGACGGGCTGGATGGGGCCAATGCCAAGGATTTTTCTAGGAGCAGAAATACTACTCTTTGTAAGGAAATAACTTCACTTCAAAATTCTCAAAATGAACAGGGGAAGATGATATCCCCTCCCAGCCTCCTTACTTCTTCAGCAAAATTTTTCCTTCCAGCAAGCACTGCCCTTTATTTCACTTCAAAAAGTAATAATTTTTCAGACAGAATGGCTGTGTATGTCAGTTATTACTCACCATGTTACCATTCATGTTTATGTCTTGGCAGTAATAAAATTGCTGGTTTTCCACGTACTTGAGAAACTTGATGTTAAGAGTGGTTAAATGAATAAGATATTAAACTTAAAATAAAAATCAGTGACTCTGGAAAAATACCTGATGGCCACAGTCTGGATCCCATCAGATAGGCCACATCAAGTACAGTCATTATCTAATGTTTTTATTAAGACAGGGTTCTAGTCCTAAGTTAGGCATCCAACAGGGCTGACATCATATATGAAACTGCTCACTGCAAGTACACAGTATTCTACCAGAGCAGGGTCAATTTGCCCCTTTTAAAGAGAGTCAGATAGACCTCATTAGCCTGACCCACTTTCTTAAACAAGGGAAGCCTATTTAGACTCATCCGTAATTGAGTTACCCAGAAATTATGTGACAAATGTTCCTTAAAGCATAACTGACACAGAAAACAGAATATAAAATGTCAAAAGTCACTTCAATATGATACGTTGTATATGACAGCAGTGGGGTCACCATTACCAGCAACACCAAGAAAAAGAAATAATAGGTAGGAAAAAGAATTCTGTTAGCCTAAAAATGAAATAATGAACATTTTTTCACATTAAAATACTAAATGTTCAGGCACTGAGGGTTCACACAGTGGAACAACAGCCAAGGTAAGAAGGATAGATAGGAGCTCTCCAAATAACCTCCTAATGAGGAAGATCAGCTACACTTTTGTTTAATCCATCTTGTTAATAAATATTGATCATTGCTTCAGTGGTAGATTTTAACCTTAGCCTGAAACATACAGTATTCTTATAAGAATATTAGAAGACTAAATTTTCTCTTTTTTTTTCTAACATAAGCAAGGCAATCTCCATGTGTAGATATTTTTTGCCTTACAAAGGAACCATGAGGACAAACCCTTAGAAAAACTTTCTCACCACGCTTCAATTTTGCTGGAACAGAATGTAAGATCCTACTGGTTTTATCTCTTGGCTTCAGGAGAATGAACAATTCTCAGTCTCATCTGCACTGCTCTGTTAACTTGTTTTTCAGTGTGACCACATTGAGATTGCTCCCCAGAAGCAGGTGCTGGCCACATGCACCAAGTATGGAGAATCCTTAGCCAGGACATTTGGCCAATAGTTCCTGGGTGTATTCTTGATACGTTGAGACTCCACCTGCATACGCCTGGGAAGACTCTAAGTTCTGAAAGCACTCCAGGTGATTAGGAAGCAGAGCCTTTACAAACTCTGACTGGGCCAGGGCATGATGGGGTGGGGTTAGAGCACAGCACACTGTGGCAGAACAGTGAGACTCCTGCAGCCATTTAAATACAAACAAGTTTAAACTAAATTCCTCAAGTCTCAGTCTTGCTTTTATGGAAAAACTGTCCCAAGTTAAGGAAAATGGTAGAATGGATTTTGAATAAATAAATAAATAACATCATTAGCACTTGCTGTACATTCTGCCCATAAGCAGACTTCCAGGCTATCAAGAACAGCATTTAAGACCTTCAGTGAGAACCATAGACTAATAAACACCAGTAAATTATTCTGGAGGTCATCCACTCCCTCCTACCATTCAAAGTAGGGTATACTAGAGCAGGCTGCTCAAGACCTTGTGTAACAGAGTTTGGAATTTCGGCAAAGATGGAAATAGAGAAGTTTATGCTAGAAATAATGAGAATTCTTCAAGCTAGTATTTAAAATGAGAATGAGTAAACTGATTTAACTGGAAGCAGTTCTCTCTAATATTCACTCAAAGCATAAAATAAAATAGTAGATTCTCAGCGGTTCTTTAGAATGATGTGAAGCTTTGAAAATGAATTCTCAATGGTGTACTCTTTCTAGGCAGCCTCAAAGGCCAAAAATTCCCAAAGGATATAAGAACATCTGACATCCCAATGTTAGTGCCAACTAAGAGTTCAAACTTGCCCTGTAATTCTCACACTGAATAGTTATACTGTGGGCAGAACCCATTTAAAAATTAAACTAAGAAATACTGGAAAAAATAGCTTTTCACAGGAAGTCTCTACACAGATTTTTGACTGGGTTATAAATTGTTGAACCCTGAAAAGCATGTCAAATTTTAAAGAGGTATTCAACCCTCCTCTCCCCCATCTCTCCCTGCCCCCCACCCCCAACAGAATACGTGTCAGAAACCATAAGTCCTAGCAGAGAACAACTTGCAAGATTGCTGTGTTTTACATAAGAACCATCATTTTTTTCAGTCCTTTGCCTCCAGTTCTACTTAGAACCTGAAGGTATATAAGCAGCTGCAAAAATATAATGAAAACAGAGTTAATTAAAAAAATACTCAAAGAACATTTGGGCCATAATTTTTCCTCTTTGTTAATTTGACTTTAACTTGATTGCCTGGATTAAAATGAGGACACATTGTAGTTCTTAATTCAAATTAATTCCATAGGGTATTTTCTGTTTTGTGAATTGGAATGGGGATTTTCTTTTTCAGAGATGAGAGAAGAGGGAATGAGCCTAGGTCTCCTTAAGTCCACACCTCTCTCTGTTGCTATCTGTTGATAAGTAGACTATAGAAATTTCTTAGCTTCGATTGTAAAAACTGCAGATTGTTCTGTACAAACATCCAATTAATGCACACAAGGTATTTTATGGGTAGCCAGTGACAGTGCTTGCTAGCCACACTGTTTGGCTAACTTGAGCTCTATGTATTACTGCCACAGGATTCCACTGTGACGTTGTAATTGCTTGCTTCTTAAAGGGAGGATTAAGGCAGTGACTGAAAGGGGACATAATTATAGTTTCCTAAACTCTATTCAATTTGGATTTAGGCAGAAAAAGCACAAACTTCAGGGGATTTCTTTAGTTCCTCAACCAATTATATGAAGTAACATTTCTCCATTATACAACACTCATACACATAAACAAGATAATCCTGCATAGAAATAAGCCTGCATACAATTCTTTTAGCTTCATCAGCTCAGCAGGAGACTTCTGTAGATGGGCTATATATGTATAGGGTGTGATAGGACTGAGGATCAGAACACTGGTTTTTACTGAGAATGGGAAAGCCAATGACAAGAGGTCATTGCTCAGTGTCATTGCTTTCCTGAACAGAGCTGCTGAGGTACAATTGACACTTGTCATCAGCGCTCCAGGAGAATGTTACAGACAATCAAAAACTATGTCAGTCACAAGGCTTCCTGATCCAACTCAGCCTAATGAGCAAAACAAAAATTTTCTCTCTCACTAAAGTGTGACTATTTTCATCAGCCTAATTTTAATTGCTTCCCACAATGATATTGCCATTATTTTCCTTGAGGGATCATTTTATTATATGATGGGGAAGCCGTTAGTTCCAGATTCTTTTTCCTGGGAAAGGCAAAGTTCTGGAGCTACAGAATTTATTGATGATTACTGAAATACAGAAAAGCCTGGATTAAGGATTATGTGTCTTGTGACTTCTTTCCTTTCTGAGGAACAGGAGGGTGTGTGGAGGGAGAAAGCAAAGGGGAAGACAGCTGTTTTGATCTGCACATGATGAAATGTGTTACTATTTTTCTGTGTATTTCTGGTTCCTTATCATATTTCTGATGCATCAGAAGGTTTGCTTAATTAAAAAAAAAAAGAAAAAAAAGAAAAAAAAGAAGCATTTACAAGTAGATTATTAAAAGCTCTACAAAAAAAAAGTAAATATAACAATCCTCTCTATAGAAAATAAGCAGAAAAGGGTGATTTGGATCAGTAGATAATGACCTATGGAACAAGGCACAAACTTTTTACTCCGAATTGTGTGCCCTCTTTCATTCCTCTCCCACCACTCTGCCTTTATTTCTGTTTGGTTTTCCCCCTCTCTGCACTTTGTGCATCTCTCTATTGCTAGTAGTTTTCTCCTAGAACAGCTGCTCCTTGTGTATAAACAAATAACACCCATGCTATCCCACCACTATGAATTTTCTTCCTGATGATACCAGGAAAACAAAATTAAATGATTGGTTCAGGAAAGCACTAATAAAACTGATGGGAATCTCTGAGGCAAGACAGAACTTTAAGGATCTTCTTTTGATCGGAGCTGGAGAGCTGACATTGCTGCCTATTTGTGGAATTTATTGTGATAGATTCGTCCGGGAGAGGCTCCATGATTAACCTCGGTTCACGTGTAACAGCTCCCCCTTGTGTAGACGTTTCGTAAAGTAACAGGTAATTAGGTTGCCTTGCTGATTAGAGTTTCAAGAAAAGGCTATTGAAATTAAGCAAGAGAATAGTAGTTGGAACAGAGAAAAACCAGACACATTAAAACGCATGTCAAGGTTGTGGCACATAATTGAGATAGTAATTTTTCATTGGATATCTCCTATTGAGTCAAATCACCCTAACGAAACTAAAGGGCAAATGTTCTTCCGTCAGTTGAACACTGTGTTCAATTTTTACTTTAGGAGGAGGGAGAGAAATGTGTCTATCCGAAGTCAAAACCACAAAGATGTGTCAGGCATTCAGTCAGTAGCATCTGATTCTATGCTGCGGCACCTTAATATGGAAGTTCCTGAAAGGCAAGATGTAGACAAAGACAGACCAAGACAAGCAAATATTATTAGATGCAAACGAGATGCAGTCAGTAGGAATTCTGCTTTGCTGCATAGCCCTGATGTCAGAGGTCCCCGCAATGTCCAGGTACAACCCCTTAGTCTGCTGGAGTGTCCATCAGCTGGAGAGTGAACATTGTTTCTTTGCTTTCAGTTTTTTAGGATCAGTAGTTCAAAGCAACATTCTTCTTGTCTTCATTTGTGAGCTACAAATGCGGTACCCAGGCATTTCCCTACCTTTGTAATGGAGTTAAGTAATTAGCCACATCTTCCTTCACTTTAAAAAAGCTGTGAAACCCATCATATGCCTAAATTGCAATACTTAACTTACTGATTTCAGGTGCTTATATTCAAAAATCCACTAGGGAAGACTCACAATCAGCTGTCACTTCAATCTAGAGACACCTAAATTCCCTGAGGCTTCTCAGACGTGTGGGTGGCTGCTACTTAGCCTAGTTCTGTCAAAGCAAATGGGCCTGTGGTAAACCTTTACTATTAGAAGACTATCAATTAATCAGAGTTATTTCACAGAACTAGGCTGAGAAGCAAATAGGTCATTGGCAACTAAGTTGAGTAAATAATTGTCATGAGCAAGAGGAGTGGATGGTGATGAGCACAGATAATGGCAATGTGTTTGTCTGGCTCAGCTTTAGCCTTGCTGGTATTTTGCACATGGAAGTGATCAGCTTGCTGTCTAGGACACAACTATTGCCAATTAGGAAAAAGGAAGCTAGGTGTTTCTCTCCCTAATTAGAGTAAATGTTCCCAGTACAGCTGTTGTACATAAGATCAGACTCATGGCAACTACATTTTGTAACCGTGGCTTGCTCTTTTCTAAAATCTGTCAAATGAGGAAGGAGATGGCAGCTGCACTTCATGTAATAGCCTGGCACTCAGCAGGAGTTGGCAGGTGCAGATATTTTTTCTTTTGAGGAGGTTAATATCCACATGTCCTATCTCCTAATGCAATAATTGATCATCAGACTCATAGCTGCTCATGGTGGTGGTGCATGCTGCCCTCCCTTGGGGAGCTGTCACAAAGAGAACTCAATATTGCTATATCAGGAATTCATCATGTTGGAGACCAGTAGCTGGGATACATTCCAGGAAAGTGAATGTTCAGGTTCACTGCTTAAGCACTATTTACACATTTATGCACTGACTGGCTAATAATAAAACACATAAATAAGTTTGGCAGTGAGAAGCCAACATTCCTACCCATCTGGGCAAGTGAACCTGCTACAGACTAGGCTG
This sequence comes from Corvus kubaryi, assembly GCF_017639235.1. Taxonomy (NCBI): domain Eukaryota; kingdom Metazoa; phylum Chordata; class Aves; order Passeriformes; family Corvidae; genus Corvus; species Corvus kubaryi. Next base: position 53,706 of record NW_024581819.1, on the reverse strand, counting down.
GGTATGCACCCTCTGGCTCTCTCCTTCTGCTCCCCACAATCTTAAGATGAATCTGTGCACCAAGACATAACTTTAGGAGGAGAAGGAGGAGTGCAGCCTGCCTTCAGCCCCATGAATAGTTTTTATTACACCAGGCAGGGCACTCTCTGAAGCCACAAGTTTTAGACTACCTGAGGCTGCAGGAGTAAATCACACCTGTTTCATTGGGTCCACTGCAGATACATTCCTTCTCTGTCTCATTTTTTGGATCTCAGCAGGATTTACAGAAAAATAGGTGCTCAGGCTGTGGACAATCTTAGCATGCATGGAAGCACAGCTGCAAGTCCCTATAGAGCTTTTGTTAGCTGCCTTAAGTGATCTGTCTTAATGAGAAGGCTCCTAAAGAACTGCAAGGTTCCCATGGTTAGGCAACAACTAAACTGAAACTTTCGGAATAAAAAAAACCCCGTAGATTTAGGAGCAGATCCAAAAATTATTGAAATGAGCTTCAGGTATCTAAGACTGACTCTTTAAATTATTCTCTCTATATTGATTTGCCTATCAAATACATTAAAGTTGATGCATTTGTAGGCTGGACTATAATTAGGACCTGCCATCTGAAACAAGCTGAGATACATTGGTGAATCCTTTAAAGGTGCTGTTACATGTGCTATTTCCCCACTCTAGTAGAGGACAGTGTTATTAAATTATTTTTAATTGACCTTATCAAATGGAGTAATTACTTCAATGGTGGTAATTAAAGCAAACACTGATCTCTTACCCAGCATATATATGAGAGGAAATGTGGTGAGATCTGCTTTAATTATTTTTTTTAATCTATTTATTCTTAGACTAATATTTCACATTTTCTCTCTTGGGAAAGACGGAAGTAAAATTTAAAAGCACTGTAATTCTGTTAAAACAAACAAGTAATGCCTCACGCTCCTATTTTCAAGAACATCTTCTTGGTTTTCAGTGATTGAAATGCTACCTTTATGCTTTTTCATATGAATCAGCAGTAGAAAATATTCCCTGTTGATTATGATTCCACAATAAGCCTATTACTAACTCAACTCTGGTTTCAGGAAAAAGATAAATTTGATGGCTTTACAATGCAGGTATGTTTCTAGGGTAGAAATATAATATTCTGCTAGAAAATTATACTGATTCTTACTAGAACCACAACAGAACACTTTATCTCTGGAGGTCTGAAGAGACCCCTTTCTGAACAATTCCACTGGGGGTCAGATTTAGTAGACTGCTATCCTCTGTAAACCAACCATGAAAAATGGACAGCAAAACAGTGCATAAATAGTCAGTCCTGGAGAGAACACAGAAAGCCACACAGATTTGAGCAACTCTTTCAGAAACTAAACTGGATCTTCCCAACAAGTCTTGCTTTTAAAAATCAGTTGCAATATTCCCCACTTAAACTTTATAAAATACACATCAGTATGAGATAAAGACTAACATAAAATCTTTCAGTCTGAACTACAGTGATCATTAATTAAAATTAAGTGTTATGGTGGAAAGTGTTCAACAACACTAACCCTGGTGGTACAACCATTACATCAGAACACAAATATCAGTATTTTGTCTCTGAGACAAACCTGTAATCATCCAAACAGCAAACTGGCACCAGTGAAATACAGCATAGGAGCACAGGCATGAGAAATAGAGCTTCAGGATGCCTAAGTGCATGCACGCAGTAACCCACCTGGAATGAGTGCTGTCCTTTTCAAGTTCTCGTAACACATACTTTGTGTGAGAATCCAGTGTACCTATTTCTCACTTTGGACTTTGATGTCCAAGCTACTGCTGCAGATTTTAAAATCAGATAGCCCAATCTCTTTTCTTTGTTAGGTACTGTAATTCCTAGCTGTCTGTACTCTGCAGAGCATTAAATTAGGAATTGTGTACTCTTCACTGTTAATATATTACTTTGTAAGAAGTATGATAACAAAGGGCTTTTTTCTCATGCCCAAACGTAATTTAATTCCTGAAACCAGTGAGGCAGGCAGCCTTATTCACTTTATACAATACTTGCTCTTGGGTGTGTATCAGAGCCAGAACTCAAGAATCTCAGATTTGGCCAAACCTCTAATTACAGGGCTGCCTGAATAATCCACCTTCAGAAGTGTTCTACACAGTATAGTTCTAGTTCAGCCTTGTTCCACAAGACTTTCACCTACATGGCTGCTCATTGTGCCCAGCAGTTGCCCACACACACCTCCCATGTCACTGTAAAGACCACAAATAACAAGTCAACCAGCTCACCATGCCAGCAGAGCTCCAGCACCCATGCTCTCCCTGTAGCTCAGTGGCTTGCATCTGATGCCATTTTTTCCTTAGGCTGTCTGCACATTTGGCTTCCCTCTTTCACCAGCTGGGAAAGGTTACCAGCCAGCTGCATGCTTCTGAACAGACAGCTGATCTGCACAGACACACAGGCAGAAGAAAATACAAGCAGGAGCCAATGTTTGGCTAGGAATCATTGCTTTTGACACATGGCTGTTCCTCCATAGTGTTCAATCCCATCCATCCTCTGCCCATCTGCTTCCCCCCTCTGTGTTCTCACCCCATGACATTTGCAAGGTCGACACCTTGCTGAGTGACAAGATGAAGCACATACTCATATAGAGGACATTTTATGTTCAGGATGAAGTCTGGTACATGCACAAATACAAATCAAAACAGATTGAATCACCCAAGGATGACACAGAAATATTTCAGAAGGAAAATGTGGCTGAGCTCCTACCCGTGATTCAATTAGTCATCTACTCCAGCGTTTCACAGCAAAAGATGGCTTGTTAGACTAGGACCTAAAGTATATCTAGAAAGCTGGATAAGTCAGAAATAGTCTTGAAATATCTTGGAAACACACCTCTGTCCACCCTGACTGAGATGCGTGCACATCTGAGAGCATTCACAACCTGATTTCCTGGCCAGTCCAGAAGGACATAGAGATACTTCCCTTTTTTTTTTTTTCCATCAGGTAGGGTATAGTTTTCCAACCAAATGCTACTGTGCCATGTCTTTCAATGGTTATGATCTCTCAAAGGAAATAGCATCTGGGTATTATGGCAAAAAGCATGTCCATGGACTCAGGCCTCAGCATTTGAAAAGCCTTCCTGCATGATGAAGGCATTCAAGCAGGCCAAAGTCTGTCAGGATGGATGCTGGCAACAGATCTTTGTGGGATCCAGGCCCAGACAGAGCCTGAGGGAGCAGCACAGAAGGCTGCCCCGGTGCAGTCTTCAGTAACAGTGTTCCGATGTAGCAGAACACACGCAGTAATTGAGATAATACAGCTGGTAATGGGATAAAGCAGCACCTGCTGATTGCTTTGCAAACAAGACTGGTCCAAGAGAAATAGAAATTCAAGCAATTTTACAGACACCACATGAGTTGGGGTGAAATCACTGGAAATAATGTGGGAAGGCATCATGGAAAAATATGGAACAGGGACTTAAAGAATTTGTGTATCAACAGAGCTTACATAAAATTGTCCTGTGTCTAATAGATGCCATGGAAGAAAAAAATAGAACATTAAGAATGGAGAAGAGAGGCTATGGAGGCACAGAAAGAAAAAAGTAAGTTACCATGGGAGAATATGTAGGTGGAAATACGATCAGTGCTGTACACAGGAGCAGAGAAATGTTTAAATAAAACATGTCCAGCTGGTTTATTCCGCTACTGTTCTTAAGTGAAGTGAAACCATTGAGACAGAAGCCCTGTTCTGCGTATTTAATCATTTTGCAGGGAGTGGGATATTTGAAGCTTTGGGAAAATACATCAGAAAGAGATGCGAAAGACTCAAGGAAACAGCATGGGACTGAAGCAGATTTTAAACATTTTTCAGGGCAATAGGAGGCTGAGTATATGGACTGTGCAGTTGTCTTCAGAAATGGATGTCTCTTTAGTATGCTGTTACTCAGCTGCATCTTTCGAGCTTGATTAATGCTTAATGTGATTGTCTTTAAAATCTGTCAGCATTTGGCACAGATCAGATAAGTGGCTGTGACAGAAGTGCAAATATTTGTACTGCAGTGTTGTACCCTGATGCGGTTATGATTAATAAGTTTTTCTTATGCACCTCCAGAGATTGTTTTGTAAATTATCCTGCTTGGATATATTAAATTTATATTATATCAAAATGCTCAAATATATTTTCCTATGGGTTTACTATTTTAAATAAATAGGCAGCAACTTTGCTTAGAGAACCTAGCTGGCACATTTTAAAACTCATGCCAAAGTTGAACAGATTAAATTGATCAGAAAGAGATCAAATCACAGGATATGTCCCCTGATACAGGCAGGGAATGGGACTAAAACAATACTTTAAAAAAATAATTTTCAGGAAAACAGAAGAGATGAAAGCTTTTTCAATAAAGATAACAAAATACTCCAGATGCTGTGAAATGTAAAATTCACACAAATCAAGCTGTAAAAGTAAGTTAGTTATTTGGAGACAGACCACGAAGACAGAAAGAGCTGTTCACCAAAGGAGCAACGATGCATTAGTGAAATTTTTTGCTATCCCCTCTTTATCTGAAGGACACAAAGCAATGGGGCCTTCCAAAGTGGGCATGCTGTGCAAAGAGAGAAAAAAGCAAAGCTTTTATTTTGCCCGGTGTTCAAGCAACCTGCTGTTACCATAGGTGTGTAATGGATCTTGGTAGCATCAATAAAGACATAGTCTCCAACTACACTATGCTGAAAGAGAAGCTAGGAGTTTCTCACAATCATAGCTAAAATTGAGTTACAGTGATTGAGGAGAGTAGCTGGGGAGGATGGCTGGTGAAAGATGAAAATACTCATTGATATTATTGACATTTATCAGATTGTAGATTCTAATTAGATGCTAGATTATTAATGCAGCTGAAGGGTCAGAGAAAGGAAGAAACCCCATCGCTTTTGACAGTCTGATTTTTTGGGATTCAGTCTCCATAGGGAAATAATTGCCACTTCTTGACCAGAAATGACATTTGATCCAAAGGAGAGCTGAACTAACTTAGGCAAAAGAGACAGGGTAGGTAATGCTGTTGTCCTTACCTAAGTTTCAGTCCAACTGTCACACTTCCAACTCTGATGGCGAGCTGCTTCCTTTTCCTCTCCTACACAGGGTTTCACAGTTTTTTCTCCTCTTCGCTTTGACCCACCAAAAGACCAATTTCCTGTTAGGATTCCTATCAATTAATTTATATCCTTACTCTTTGGAACTTAGCTTCCTACTCATGTTTTCCTTTCATAAGCTCCCCTAGCCAGTTTTTTCCATATGCAATTCAGATTCAGCAAAAGGTGCAGGCACAGTGTGAAAATGTTTGGTAGAAGGAAAATGACAAAATGAGATGAGACACTTGGCAATGATAAGGAAGGTTGAAATAAACTGTATTCTAAATCTGAAAATAAGGCCCTTATTAAAACAAAGATTATTAAATTATTCCTAAGTTACTGTCTATTTTTGCTTTGAAGTGTAACCAGCCCGGAAACTTCCCAGCTCCCACATCTGGCTTGACATCAACTGTAGGTAGACTAACAGTTTTACATAAATATTTTTAGCACAATTCCTGTCCATATCTGATTTTCTCCTGTAAGTCTGGAAAATTTTTCCAAGTAAGAAATTCAGATGATGATATCTTCATAAGAAACAAAGGAAGGACAAGTTTCCTTTATCAAACAAGTAGCACAAACATTTTGATAGATATAATTCTGTGGCAATTCAGATTTTTTTGGACCCTAAAAAGGAGTTCTCTTGTTTCTTCAAGCTGACAGCCATGAATATTTGCATACAAATACAAGCCTTGGGACATAGCTACATTCTTCCGTATGTGCTGATTGCAAAGAGTGCAACTGCTGAAACTGTATTCCAAAAGTTCTGAATTCACAAGTTGCAAACAGCCTGTCACTAGTGATTATTTCTCCCCAGACAACAGAATGACAGCAAAGTTATTGTCTACATTTCAGTGATCTGAACACTAATGGATTCATTGAGAAGAAAAATATCTATAGAAGCCCGACAGCCCCATTCTGTCCTTCTAAGTCTTTGGACAACAGGTTATAGTCTGTGAATGATCAAATCTTTGTTTTGTTTTGGTGACTGAATCCTTAAAAGTGCAGTGCTCAGCTTCTGATTCTGATGTTGTTTGTGTAGGTTTCAGCACACGTTCTATTAAGAAGTGTCAAAGTAATGCCTTTCTGTGAGGGGCTCCCTCCCCTCAAAAGGAAACTCATCAAGACATGTTCTCAATTGCAAGTTGAAAATAGGATCTCTGAGCCACTGCCTTTGCTGTTTTTTTTTCCTTTACATCAAATCTATTTGGGAAAAAAAACCAAACAAACTTAAGTGGTTGAAAACTTGGAAATCAACGAATTCTCAACCATTTAAGATGTTAGATATGATCTGTAGAGTCAGGATCTTGAACTTAGATGTCTAAATCCTGTCTAAATTATATTTTGAGTTGAACACTTTCATATCTCATGTTTAATTTAAGAAGTGAGGTAAGGTACATCTCTGCTGGTCTTATTTCCAACTATTCCTGCATTTCAGCCCAAGCCATTCCAATATTCAAGTTTGAAAGTACTTTAATCTCTAGATGGCTTGTCAGATACACACAAGGATTAGAAAGTGGGTCTTTGTTGTGTTTATTTTTAACTTTAGCTGTTATCTACCTGCTCTGCAATAAAGGAGCATGCAAAATACCCTTGAAATTCTGATAGGCATTCAATGTCTTTCTGAATCTGTTCCCTGCTGAAAAACAAGTTCACAACAGCTGAGAGAAAAAAAAAATACTCAAAAGATCTCAGAGAACTATGGGATATGCACTTGGGAATAATGACTGAAAGAGTAATTGGAATGGTGCCTTGTCCTCAGGTGCTGGTCAGTCAAGCCTATTTTGGCTGCTCAGGTAGAGGTAGTAAGCAGTCACAATAAAGAGAGTCTCAAAACTTAAAACTTACTTTTTTTCACAGTGCCTTAGATGGCTCAGCTTTTAAAATGGTAAAGGTCATTTATCTGCAGCTCTGTAGCTTGCCTCTTACTTACAGATTTGAAGCCCTTCACCTCAGCTGCTGTAGCAGTGTTTTCCCAGAGATGCTTTGGCAGTGTTCTGTGTCATTCTCATCCTGCTATTCCCACTGCCTGGCACCTGTAAACTCCAATAAGGCTCTCATAGTGAGTTTTCATTTGAAGTCACACCAGTACTAGATTTCACCCCCTTCCTACCTCATGGCTGCAGCATTTGGTTTATATTAGGGGACCTGATAACATGCATGCACAAAGCTTTAAAAATGAGGCAGCACCTGTGCCTGATCAAGCTGTACTAATAGTAGGAAGAACCTACAGAGGAAAATTTGAAGTTTTTCCCTGAAATGAGCACATGAAAAGAGCAAAGGAAAGAGGCAGAAACTGGTCCTTGGCAAGAGGGTACTCAATGCTTTTACTGCCAAGAGTAAAGAGGTTGTTTAGGGTGAATGATTTTTATTGGGTTTTTTGTTTTGCTTTAGAGGAAGATGATATCCTTCCACTCCCTGGCAGCTAATGCTGACTCCTTCTCCTAATATAATCCTCAGGAAGCCTGTCAGAGGCCTCCAAAGTACACAGATGTGCTGTGGCTACTTTTCTGCCCTTTTGACCTTTGATCTTCTACCCAGCACTTTACCCAGGCTTATTAGCCAGGTACAGTGACACTCACTGTCAGTCAATCAGCCTATGGCAACAACCACCTGTCACTGAAACACACCTCCAAAATATATCCAAAACCTGATCATCTGTGAATCAGTTTCAAGTAATTACAGACCACAGTTCAGCAATAAGTCATGGATAAATCATCCTTGATTGCCACCAGAAGTTAATTGCTGTTTGTTGTTCATTATTAGTTACTGACACCAGTTGTTCACAAGCCACTACAAGTCACCAGCAGTCACCAGTATATAGAAGCAAAGACCATTTGCTTTGCCACTGTATTTAATTGCAAAAGCTATAAGGTGCTATACAGACAAGTTCAACAAGTTTAGGACAGCACACCTGTTGCTTGTTCCCAACACATAGGGACAGAATACTGCTGTAGTCAAAGGATGCCCAAAGGCATTCTATGCTTTTCCACTCAATCCAGAATCCTAAATGCTTAGGTTTCTTCAGAATGGCATTTGCAACCTTCACATTTGGTGTCTATTTCCAAGTTTCAGAATAATATTCACTTAAATAAAGGACTTTTAAGCCTTAATTTTTTTTGTTGTCTTGTAAATCATTGGTGTGCAAGATAGTAACCAAAGGCTTTGCAAATAGTCAACATAAGTAAGACCATTCTAAACATTAGTAAGAATTCTCTGTAAGCACTGGGGAAATTTATCAGCACAAATGACAAAAGTCATTGGTATAGGAAAATGGATGACAGTTATAAATATTGCATGGGATTGTTGAGCTCTAGAAGAATGCTGCCTTCTAATTCACAGTAAATCAGATTCCTTAGAGCGTTTGAAGAATACCTGAAATGTTGGATGGATAGGCACAAGCATTTCTCACCTAAATATTCTTGCAATATCATTCACCTTTCTGAGCAAAGAAAATCTGACAGAAAATTAATACCCTAGCACATTATATCTGACATTTATGAATGTAATCAGATACTATTCTTCTCTGCATGGGGTCACCATTGCCTCTAATTAGATAGACAAAATTATTCCTCATTTTGAAATGTAGATTCTATTCCTGTTATGTTTTATTTGACATAATCTCTTATGATGACTGACATACATTATGTACATGCGTATTAGAGCACAACTCTGCTAATTACATATATTTATTACAGATTTAATGAAAAAATAACTATGCAAGATACTGGCAACAATCAAAATTTTGTCTCCATGGAGACATCACCCTGCAGCTTAACAAAATGAAAAATCAAAAAATGGCCACGAGTTGCAACAGAGACTTCCCCCTTGCTATTCTTCTCTTCAAATCATTGGTCAAAATCCTGTCAGCTCTATTCAGACTCTGTCAACGTGTGGAGATAGAAAGAGGTCTGGAAGTGTATTTCATAAGAAGAAGAAAACATATTCATGTCAAATGACCCTCAGAGGGAATGCGTCACCTAAGAGAGGGAATCTGGTAATCAACATAAATTTCTTGTCTGCAAAAATTCTCAAAAACTGCTTTCATGTGGTAAGGAGTGAAGAGCCAAAATCACAGATACAAGTCCTGCAGTACTGCAGGATTCAAGGCTTATTAAGTTCAGCAACTTAAAATTAAATTGCTGTACATCTAGTACATCTCAGGCTTAGACAATTCAGTTTAGGTTTCTCAAAATATCAGAAATATTGGTAGCACCATGAAGATAATAAGAGGAAATCAGGGTTCCTGAGTTACTGGGACCATATAATCTCCAAAGTCCAAAGCACGGTAAGCAAGATTTTTTGGCTTCACAAACTTCTACCTAGTACATAAGTTTGTCATGTACTGTAACCAGAATTGGAGCATATGCCTGCAGAAGAGTTGAGAAGTACTGATAAGAAATCTTCTTTGAAATAAAGCATTAGAAAGTGGTAGACGTCACCTTCATTTCTGGTTTTAAATGCATCACCAAAACTTGCTGTGCAGCATATGACATGTCCCATCCTTTGGTCTGGAAAAACACATAGTAAAATACCACAACAGTGCTTTCACCTGACTGTAGCAGAAACACTCCTACTTCATTGCACAGGGCTCTGAAGTGGCTCTGTAGACAAGGCACAGAGTTAACTTCATCTGCTTCAAATTAAAAATATGCTTTTTTTATGCCAGATTCCCAGTTGATATATCAGGCATTTTGGGATCTGTGCAAACATTTCTGTGAGGCACTGCCGGAATTTTGTTCTTTATACCAAATGCTAAAAACCGTGCTGCATTCATCTCAACAATGGCTGAAACAGAACCTCAGCAGCTGGGCAGAGTGTGGCAGAGCTGCAGAGACAAAATAAGATATGCCCAATAACAGCAGGGAAGCTACTAGTTTCCAATTCCTCCTTTTCCTTTTCCTCCCAAGAGAGCACAGTTGGACCCTTTGTAAGCTTTACCTTGAATATCCTTGACTAATTAAGCCATTTCAGCCATGTGCTGCTTCTGTAGTGCAAACAGAACTTTGGAAGGCAACTATGATTGGCAGCTCTACAATGACTCAGTAATACATGCTAAGAGGAAAATATGATAAACCATTGCTTCATTCTCAGTAAAATTAATGTACTTTCCACAATTTACTACTGAGTTCTGAATTACATCTGCACAAGTAAAGACACAAATGGTGGATGAAACTGAAAACAAACAAGCAGTCTCCTTAAAGGTTAGTCCAATTAACAAATGATGGAATCAAGCTGCTAGTTTTAGTTGCTTTTCTCCAGATTAGAAGTGTTTGCAAAAATGACTTCATTAGGTGGAGAAAAACTGAGATTAAATATCCAAAGAATACTTCCTGACAGTGAAAGCTTCTGGATGTGAAGCAATCTCTCCAGAGAAAAGACATCAGCTAACCACTCGGATTATTTAAGAAAGTACTGGATGATACATTGAACAATATGAGTAATTTTAAAAATAATTTTCCCATTTTTATTCCTCTGATATTCCGATTCCGAGACAGCACAAGCAAGAGGGATTTGCTTTTATAATGCTACTAATGATTTCCTCGATTTTTTCAACTTCAATGCTACAGCAGATTATTGCTAATTTGGTGGTGTATTAAGCTAAATTCATGCAGTGAAAAACAGTTAAACTCTCTTCTGCATCATAATATAAATATTTCAAGTAAATTTTCAAGTTTTTTTTTAAACTGAGACATTTTTTCAGGGAAAAAAAAGGTGCTACTAGGTCTTTAGCAAAGGTTTATTTTTTTGCTTGATGCAAAATATTTACTCGAAGTGTTAAAAGAACTTGCTTTAAAGAAAAACTAACTAAACCCCAAAAACCCCAACAACATAATGATATAAAAATGTTTCCTTTAAAACTTTTGTTCTCGTGATGCCAAGCAAGTTGGATATCAGGAAAAATGTTCTTCACCCAGAGGGTGGCTGGGCACTGGAACAGGCCCCAGGGAAGTGGTCACAGCACCAGCTTGACAGAGCTCAGGAGGTGTTTGGACAATGCTCCCAGACCCATGGTGCGATTTTTGGGGTGTCATGTACAGGGCCAGGAGTTGGACTCCATGATTCTGATGTGTCCCTTCTAACTCAGCATGTTCTGTGATTCTATGAAATATTTGAAAGGATGGGGTGGTTGGAAAGTAGATAGGTTGTGAATAAAACATTGACAAATTAAGCAGCATGTGTACAGTATTAGTATCATATGTGATTTAATCCACTTTTTTCATTGCTTAAACAAAATAGGAGATCATAGTTCCAGCCCGCTCACAGCAGTGAAATTTTTCTGGCCTCAAATTATGGCTCTCCATAGCTCTGTACAATCTCAGGTGTAAACAGCAGTAATGACTATTTTATAATCTGCCTGATGCCTTTTCCTGGTCTTAAAATCAAGAGTCATACACTGTTAGAAGGGGAAAAGGGATTTTACCTTGGTATTTATTTTAAGGATCCTTAGGTGTACACGCCCAGGTCATAGTCATCGAGATGCACCCTGCCGAGTCTATCTCTGTGTCCCTCCCCCCCCCAACATTGGGTATAACATTATAGGTTTTACTAATTAGCATATCTATCAAAGATTCCCCAATGAGAGGCTCAAGTGACCCCCCCTCCCCAAGGAACCCTCTCCTGGATGGTTCTATCTTGGTTTACAGAATGTGTTCTGGAGAGGACCTTGGGGTCTGGGGCACACTGATCCCTAGCTACGAAGCTTCTAAAATCTTTAGTCTCTTAGCTTGGCAAACAAGTCTAAGAATGTAGGCAAAAAGCACTAGGAGTACAGAAGTTGTAAAAAGGTATAACAGGGGTATAAAAGAAAAGGCAAAAATCTTCATGGCATCATGCCTATATGGGACAAACAGCCAAAGTGAAAACTCAACAAATAACATACTTCAGAATATCAAGGGGAGGGAGTCCTTCTCATCAGAGCACACAGAGGATCTGTCAATGTAAACATAAATGTCAAACATAACCCTGCTCCCCAAAACCAAAAAAGAATTTCAGCACACTTGACAGCAACTACTGAAATGTTTCATAGAACGGTGGAACTTGAGGGCTGTTACTACCTGATTACTCCTGCTCTGTGAGCATAAGAGCACAGACCCAGATCCTCTGTTATTGCCACTGCATTTCCTTCCTCAGTCCCACCCTAGAATCTCTTGCCCATTACTACTGGCCACTAAAGGTGGGAAATGAAATATAAAGAGACAGGAAACTGGAACTCTGGATAGTGCAAGATTGTCTAGTCTTCAGACAGAGAATAAGTAGTGTATCCAAGGTTAATTTGATATAAACTATATTGACTGAATAACAAAGTTAATGGAAAAATTCAAAGTAAAGGGTTCAACTTTCTAGTGTGGTTAGGGATTCAATTGCATTTTCATCTTTCTCATTTTACTTTTAGCAGGAAAGCTGTAATAATTGAAGGACAATCAGCCTTGGGGCTCTTTCTTTGCTGCTGCTCCTTAATAGTTTATGCAGGTTAATGAGGTGTGCCTCTACTAACCTTGATTGTAAAGAGATTAGGGAACTAACCTGCCAGCTACACACCTAGAACTCCTTAGCAGAATCTAGTGATGTTTTAGAAACACCCTAATAATTTATTTTTACCCTTGATTGACAAGGTTTTTTGACACTAAAATATGTCTTTGTTAAAATAAGTTTTCTTATGTACAAATGAACACACCACTCTAAATAAGTTTTAAGAGTCTTGAAGGACTCTTCAGCTTCATCTGGGTACAGCAGTTTTCTCTGCTACCTGCCCTATTTAGCTTTCATGTCCTACTCCAGAAAAAGTTGCCTCTTAGTTTGTTGAAGTACCTAATGAATGTAAAAGTATTTTTGACCCTAAGGAAAGAAAACAACTTGCAAAGTTCAGTATATTTTGTGTCGCACTACATTAAAGAAGGGTATAAGAATAAGCATTCTGTGCACTAGCTCTGTAGTGCTCCTGTTAAAACTGATTGCAGCCTTCTTCCTGCCCAGCTCTGCTGTTTCAGGTTGCAGAGAAAATCAGCACATTTTGAATGTCTAGCCAATCTGTCACTTCATCTTTGGTTTCTGCACATGAAAGAGAACAAAAACTGACATATATTTGTAAAGACACTATTTACCCTGAAGTGCATGTTTGCTCATTGGCTTTATCTGAGCACTGGAAAACTGTGCATGTTGGAGAAGGCATTCCTCTCACTTCACTGAGCCACAGCCGCAAACCAAGAAAAGCCTCAAAGCAGAGAAGGAAAGGCATCTGCCAATGCAATTGCAATCAACCGTTCCTCTGGTGCCCTGAGGAAACTGAAACACGGTGTCTGTCTAAAGGAGCACAGAGGCTGCTGTTTCTTGCAGGATTTGTGTTCAGTACTAACAGCATCTAAGCAAGTCACAGAAAGGAGTGGGAATTACTTCTGCCGACTTCAAGAATGAGCACTTGCGTAGTGCGCCATGATGAAAGTGGGATTAAGCAGCTAGAATTTCAGCTGGAGATCTGCAAGTCGTTTGCAGTGGTGGAATTAATGGGACAGAACCACCTCGCAAAGATATAGTCCATGCAAACCAGTAAAAATTGAACCTGAAACACAACAATCCTGCCAGACAAGAATTCACCTGTCCCTGTATAGACAGACTGTATGAATTGAGGGGCTTCCTAGTCTATCTTTCTATGATTAACAGCCTTACTATTTGTCAGCATGTGGGGACACTTTTGCTCTATGAAGACATTTAACAATATTCTTGTTTAACTGGTCAAAATAATTCATATTGTTATTAATTCTTTTGTCTGTAGTGACTGATATGTAATGTCATCTATGTTGGTTCTCTTTTCTTTTTCTGTGATTTTGAGGGAAGCGGCCTCACTTACTTTTTTTCCTTTTTTTTTTTTTGAGAGTCTAGAATTTTTCAAGGGTTTTGGAAATAGGCTTCTCCTCTTCTATTCTGTTCTCTTTAGAAAGCTTCCCTATACCCTGGAACACATTTCTAATATTTTCTTTTGTTGCTTCAGTTTCCAAATTTCCAAACAGTTGCATATTTTAATGCATTACACATTATATTCTATGCAGTCTTAGGAGATACAAATTCAAACATTTTTTTATTTACCCATGCATTTGTTTCACATGCTTCCTCAGTGACCCTGACTGTAGTAAGCCTGAATGGAAGCAAAATATTCCTTTTTTCCCCACATATCTAGCACTATCGGTTCTTCCACTGTACTTCCATTTTCTGGGATCATGGTGACTTGAATACTGATGTCCTACTTTGTTCAAAACCATCCATTACTCCCCTGAGTTTCCCTATCTGCAGCAATACTGCTGTCACTCTTTGTTCATGCTGTGAGCATAAATTGTCACAACTTACTATAAGCTGTTAATGCACTTGCTTCACTTTTTCAAGTACAAGGCATCTCTTCAGCTTGTGGCATTTGTCACAAGAAGCACAATTTACCGGGCTGATTTCTGTCTTCAGCTTTTCTTTGCCTGCTAGCTTAGGGTCTTGCAATTTCTTATCTGAGCTGGGCCTGTTACCTCCCTAAAATGACCAGAATGACTCACTCAATAAGCTTTAGTAATTTCCATATTCATGTGTGTTTTCAACTTCTTTTTGTATTCTTTCATTCGCATCACTTACACATCTTTGTAAAGCACGCAGTACTCTGTGCAGTGCAATAACGCCATCTCATAAAGACGTATTTTACCAGAATTAATGGAAAACCAATGGAAAAGTCAGGACTTCTAAAACAACTGTTATCAAAATTATTTTCAGACTGCCCATTAATATTTTTTTTTTCAAGAATAACATGCTCAAATCTTTTTCAATTATTCTCCATGGGTTTGCAGGTTTATACGTGATGGTGATTATACCTACTCTCCTCTTTTGTGCAGAAACTCTTCTTCATCAATTATCACCAGGGAGCTGAGTTTAAAAACATCCACTTCATTCATTGCCTGTATTGTATTGTGCTTGCCTTGCATCAGATGAAGCTCTATACAACAACCCATTCAAATGCCTCGTGCAAGAGGCTCTTTCTATTGAGCTTCATATCCCATGGTTCCCACACTATCTACTGGGGAAAAAAAAAAAAGAAAAAAAAAAGAGAATTGTGCTATAAATCTTCCTGCACATTTGCTTTGAATATGAGTTCAACCACAGGAAGCAAAAATTCTTAATTCTACTTTTCATGTTCATAATTGAATCTTCCAAGATGGGCATTTTCATGGGAATGAGTGTGATTATATTTCCTGTGCGAGCCAGGAAGAGGTCTTGATGAGAATCTCTTTCAGTCCAACATCTGAAGCCTTGTTACTTTCTCACTTTGCAATAGTATATGAGAGTCATCTCCTGCCTTCAGCTTGCTCTCAGTTCTCTTGCTCTCAGTTCCAGTTCAGCAAAAGAAATGTTGTGACTTTGTGAAGAGCGTAGATTTTGAATTTTTCCAGCTGTGATGTTTTACTGTAACAACAGTTTTGCAGTGCAAATAGTTACTTTTCTTGAAAACGCATTTTCCCAACATTCTGCCAAAATTCACAACAAAGCTATAATTCCACAGCTTTAACAATGAAACTAGTTTCCTTCTATGTAATAGAATAACAAGACTATTATGGAGTACTGTGTTATCACAAAAAAACCCATCCACACCAACCAACCAAACAAGGAGATCAATCATTACCTCACTTGACTATCATAATCTCTAGTGTTAATTTCTTTAAATGAAAAAAACTTGGAAAAATTCATCGATGGCCATCACAGCGGCACCGTTTGACTCACAGATTTGTTCCCCTCTTAGTTAGTAGCAAACCAGTTCAGTCAGCAAATAAGATGAAATTTCTCAGAGCACCAGAGAACTTTCCTCCCTCATGCAGTTGTTCTTTTTGCACTGTTAAATCAATTTAGACTTACTCCCCAAAATAGGCCGTACTTTTTTGCTTGTGCTCAGAATTGTAGAACAAAAATGCACACTTGACTACAATTGTTCCATATGCAAGCACCACCTTGAGGTTAACTCCTGGTCCACAAGAAGTGTGAGGTCTGAATGACTTAGGCAGAGCCAAAGTTCCACATGCAGGTATGTTGCAACAATAGATTTATTTTTTTTCTGAAACCCCCTCATTTGAGGCTTTTGACAGGCAATGTTCCACATTTAGGAGATTTTAATTGGTCTGAAAATACTGGTGCATCTTGTATAATCGTCTCGAAGCTCAGTTTTTTCAGAAAAATATGGAAAGTAATGATGCTTGAAGTACAAAATTTGGTAAAAGTTTATAAACACAAGATTGCATGGACAATCATATCAAATCTAGATGAATACTCCTTGGGTGAACATTGAAAAAATTTTTAGGTTAGAGAAATTTCTAACCTCATTTCCTTAACATCAAAATAGAGAAGCATCAAAAAATTTACAAAAAGACAGATTCTTATCAATACATAAACACTGCACTCTCATTAGTTTTCATTTGTAAAGGTAATGAAGTAGAAAACACCAGCAGTTTGGAATTCACAACCCAAAGAAGACTGGTAAGTAAAAGCAACAGACTAGCACAATATTCTGCCATTTAAAGTCTCTTCTAGAGGGCTTAACAGGCAATATATACCAGTTTTAGAAAAGTGGCATCTAAATCAGGAGGAACACACAGAATCAAGGAGGCTGATGGAAATCTACTTTCTAACTTGATGGCAGTAATGCCTGCAGAATTTAGAGAGATTTATGCCAGGGCTCAAGGAATATAATATTCCTCTTGAATTAACTAATTTTTGCAATCACTGTACTGTGAGTGGTACACAGCTGCCAAGAAAGATTTGTGACCCGCCTGAAGTACCAATTATCTTCCATTTTCTACAGTAAAAGTGTCTGGAAATGTGAGTGATAGCAGCAAATTTTACACATCACTAATGATGGCATTAAATGTAAGCTCCATCATGTCTAGTAATAATTTTTGTAAATAACATAAAATAAAATACAGAAAGGAAATAATTGTAATTTTTGCAAGAAAATTTAATATTTTTTTTCTTCTAATGACGTTTCCCATTACAACTGACTTATCAGCCTTAGATCCTACTAGAAAAGAGTATTATTAGGAGAGGCTAATTTTGTTCAAATAAAGGGTACCCCAAGGAATGGTAATCCAAAACCAGCCCAATGTGAACTAAAAATTCTATCTAAACCACTGCTTTAAAATTAGTCAGATCACACTCCTGGCATGTACCACAGAAAGTCTTTTGAATTTCCTGTGGTCAGTTCCAGACACTTGCAAAGTCCCAGGTGATGACTGTGGGACTTTCCCATATGATTCTGACTCGTTCACTCATTCACTAATCACAGTGCAGGAAAATCATGGTTCCCAAATACAAATGATGCCGTCTTTCCTGACAGGCTCAACTGACCAAACTGTTTGAATAATGCTGTCTAAAACACTGATTTCATAGGTACTTTAGAATTTTTTTTTTCTAACTAAGCAAAGATTACAGGTATTTGAGTGAAAAGATAATAAACAAAATCACATTTTTCCCATTTAAAGAAAAAAATGCTCTATGCCTGAAAAATGAAGGTTGAAAGGTTGAAGCCAAAATGTAGGTCAGACTTAAAAATGGCATGGAATTAATCATCGCTGAGGCACAGAGAATGAGCTGAGATTACTTAGAGTATTTGAGAAGCTGGGAACATTTGAGAATTGCCTCTGGGGCATACCCAAAAGAGAAATTTAGTAAAGTCTTTAAATACGCTCCTGAGAATCAATGGGCCATAGGGGAATGCATCAGAAATGCCCATTGGTCCCAAGAAGGAATTTTCAAGGGCTAAGACACATAAACACACAGCCACAGAGGGGAAGCTTATTTTAGCAAGTGGGTGATTCCACAGCTTAGTTTCATGTATTTGTCAGCAGTGAGATGGTTCTAGCTTTGCCTTTGACAACTGGAATTTTTATGTACACAGGGGATTATTTTCTTTTTTAAGAAAATCTGCAAATGCAGAATCTGTGTTGGAGTTTTAGCCTGATTAGTGTCATCCAATACCAGAGAGGTTCATGTACGTATACAACACAGTTCGCTGCACTACATGCCCTCAAGTTTCTAATTTTCAGTATTTCTGTCTTTCTTTTGGCTCAGCTGCTTGTAAACTTCTACAAGGTGTCCCCAGCCAGACATGAAGCTGTAGGGAAACATCTGGGGTGAGAAGAGTGTAGGACCACAGCTGTGATGTCTTGTTTATAGGCCATATCCCTATGCAAGGTATTGACTGCTAACTTCTAGTTACACAAATAATGGTTTTTTCCTCTGTTTTAAATAAAATACAATGTTTACAATTTACAACAGTGCAGCAATACAACTTTTATCTTGACAATTGCCCTGTGCCCCCCTACTAGGCTCAGGCAAGCAGATTCCATGTTTCAGGAGTCAGAGGAGTCCTCTGCTCAGAAGAAATTTTGGTATGTAGTTGGAACCACAAGGGGATTATGATCTCATTTGCATCTCACTTCCGTGCCACCTGTGTTGTCCTTGGAGGTTACTGAGATACAGAAGCAGGCTAAGCAGCTTAGGGGGAGAATTTGCTATCTGAATGTTCTGAGGAGGGGAAAGTGCCTTTCTCTGGATTATGTAACTGGAAGGAGTGTCATAAGCCATCTTGACAAAAGAAACAATGATCCAAAAATCCCCACACTAGATCAGTGGTCCAATTACTGTAAGATGAAGTGAAAATGATAGAAAAGCCTACACCTGATGTTTACTGGATACACTGTCCAACTGGCATAAACTGAGTGTTAAAGGGAGAATTCTGAGGCAGCAGCTTCTCCTTTAACACTGGGGATGATGGAATTGAATGAATAACTTTTAAAAAGGAAATTATTTGAAGAGCCAGGGCTTAACTCAATAAGACCCTAACCTCAGTTTCAGCTGAATCTTGCTTAAAGAAAAGAGGATATAAATGCCTCAGAAAATAAGATAAATGCATTTTCAATCCTGATGGCACTACTTACAGGCCAAAAGTGACATAACCAAATGATAAGTAAGTAAAATACCTTTCTCAGCTTCTCAGTGGGTGACTGTGTATCTTGAGGCCAGTTTACAGGACAGCGTGGAGCCAGCTGACATCCTGCACCCGTGATAGACAACAGTTAACAGTTTCTTAAGTAGCTCTCCTATTGTACGTGCTTTAAGCAGTGCAGGAGGAAAACCCTGTAGCTGACTATATCAAACATTTAGCAGAAAAATAATGAAGAATTAAATTGGATGGTCAGCAGAAACACTCATAAAATTCAGTATCTGGAGGAGACTGAACATGCTCGACAGGGGACTGTATTTTCCTCTCTGTTGATACAATCAAGTTCTTTGTGCTGACATTGGTGAAAGAAGAAAGATTAGATCTTTCTCTTCTCTGAATGTTCTGAAGTCACTTATGGCAGAGCTGATTGTGTAGCAATTATAGCTACTATAAGCTAATATGAGTGTCTGGGTGAGAAGGCTTGGAGCTTGAGGAGGAACTGAGACACAGCTAGACTGGTAATACTGTGTAAAGCCAGGAATGTCCTGCACAAGGCTTCACACAAAAGGCACAAGACTAGTGTAATTCATATTGCAGTAGCTCTGGTGCCTATTAATGTGGATTGTACTTGATGTCACACGCTTCTCTAATTATTACACTGTGTATTGCTGGTTTCCACTCATTGCTTCTGAAGTGGCAGAAAATTTCTTAGAATACCAAATACGTAACCATCAGTTCTGCATATGTAGATCTCATCAGGATATAGTGATTTAAGTGATTTTGAGTTAAAGAAAGTATTTCAAGTCTGCTGCCTGTTGCATAAGCAAGCTGTTACCTTTTTCCTGCCAAGATGTTCTATGGTTGGCTTTTTCTTAATCTGAGTCTGCCTTTTGAAAGGATTTTTTTCACCTTGAGCCTGAGTTATCGATGTAAAAATCATGTTGCTACAAGTATATAGCTGCTACCAGAAATGCAGCAAACATATAAGAGTTTTATGGCACTGTACTATGTCCCCAGGCACATACAGCTCTGGAGACAAGTCAAGCCAGGGATACAGACAAGCTTTCAAACAAGAGAGGAATCACAGAAAAAGAGAATAAAGAAGTTGTAGGAGCTTACAAAACACTTAGGGAGAAGACAGGAAAGTGAGAAAACAGATATTGTGTAGTCCACAAGGTTTTGTATGGCTTTTGCTCATTCTTGCCTTTGTTATCTTGTATTAACTTCCAGACCTTTTAAAGACTTTAAGTCAGAAAACGAGGACAGAGTTTCTGTGGAACAAGGCAGGCTGGAGGCAGTTACAAACTGTAAAGCTGAGGTAATTTAATGACAAGTCGCCTAGGGATTAGGATTTTCTCAGTCCTGTGATAATCCTCAAACCAGTACAAGTGCATCTACGCATGTTTAATTCAATCCTCATTTCACAATTTCACGTTAGCATGTATTAGCTAAAGAAATCTGGAGATGCAGGTTACCCAGAATACCATTTCTGGTACAGAAATGTAGCATTTTTTGATCTAAAAGTTATTTTCTGCCTTAAGAAGCACTTCCTCATCTCATACTGCATTTGTACACAAAGCTACAGGATGCACCTGAACAGAAAAATATTGATTACATGAGTTGGTTCCATGCTTCAGAGTATTGGGGTTGTTCCCAGCTCCATCACAAGACAATGGCCCAGGGATTTATGGATCAGGTATGTGATGATCTAGTATAAGTGCCATGTCATGGTTTCCCATCTTTAGCAACACTGGGATCAGAAGGGTCTTTTCCAAGGAACTAGCTGATTTTTACTTCTCTTCAACTATAAGTGACGCTCAGAAAATGTGAGAACTCCCCTGCCCATTCCTGTGTGGAGGAATTAAAGGATTGAATGAGCTTTTAGAGCAAAACAACTAAATTATTTCAAAAGGTTGAGCTCTCTGAAGAAAGTCAGTGAAACTAAAGTCCTTACCATCTCCTATTTGTTCTGTTAGTGGGGAAAGAGAACAGAGTATTATCCCACAATGTCTGTCACTAACCAATATGGAATGCATTTGAAATTCAGTCTTTCCAAGAAATAAGAAAATTATCGTATATTGAAAACAAGGGAAGAAAGTTGCAAGGGATTTCAAATGCCTCTTACTGGAACTTTTTACAATCAGTTTTTAAGCATTTTCCTATTGGAAAGAGAGGGGCTTATTCAATCAAACTGCAGGAAAGTATCCCTGTAAAGCATTGAGGGCATAATTGTTTAAGACCTATTTTGTTGGGGAAGGAGAATTGCATTCCGTGATCAGAAAGCATTAATTTGGATATTTGAGGTAGTGAACTACTGTGAGGTTTTTAGATGAAGATACTCTATGAACACAGTCTGACAGGGAAGTGTTATCTTTTTTCCTGCCCTTATTATCTAGAAAACATAATCTGGGTACAGTCTTTTATTTATCCTGATACTAGAACAGGTCTCAGTTTGTTTCACCTTCACACTTTGAAAAATAGAGCATGCATACCCAGACTACCTGGAGGAAAGCACAGATCATGTGATCTGCAATGTAATCTGGGTTTCCTCTTCAATGTTTTCTAGGTTCTGAATGTTAATTTTCTAGCTATCAACTTTAAATGAACTTAATTATTTTCCCACCTACAGAGGTCTGCCAGACTCACCAAGGACAGAGTTTTAACAAGACCACCATAGTTCATTACAAGCTGCAGGTAAACAACTCTTTACCTGCCATCCATTTCTCTCATAGATATAATGTGCAGCTTTCAAGTCACTCTTACCTGCTTATTGACCAAGATCCTATTAATTCAATCTATAAGCCTTCAGAGAGAATGACACACCACAGCACCACTTCCACCTTGATTTTCATAGATATTCTTACCAAAGCTCTGTTAAAGACTTAGCCAGTTACTGAGGGAAAACAAAACAAAACAAAACAAAACAAAACAAAACAAAACCAACCCCAAACTTGCCTGTGGGAAAGAAGTATAGAAATAACACTTGAATAATAACACTCTAGAGTTTCTTCTTTGCTTCTGTTTCACTTTAAAGCAGGCTTCTATCAGCTCCATACTTGCATATTTCTTTAGATCTAGTCTTGTTTTGCCTATTTTCTTGACAAAGTGGAAAAGAGGAGAAAAGGTGGAAGCAACACTGTTTCTGAAATGTCACTTTCCCTATTCAGAAGAAAGCATATCTTCCAACTGTTACTTTTGGCAGAGAGATCAAGTGCATGATTTAGCTCCTTCACAGTTATCTTTGGTTATGAAAAGGTAATTGTTTGATTATGCTGTTTTTCTTTTCTTTTTCAAATAGAGATTCAATAAATGTGAAGGTAAGAATTTTATATATATATATATGTATTTTTTTTTAATAAAATAATTCCTCTTTTCTGGCCTCTGCTCTGTCTGAACTGATGTGCAGATAATAATCAAGTCTTGGTTTACACAGTATCTGAAACAGATCATCATTGCACAAAAATTTGAAAACTGAATCAAATCTGCACAAAAATGAGGTTCTGATAGTCCTTAGAAAATTTTATCTCAGATGGATTATCACTTTCCCTTC
Organism: Corvus kubaryi; assembly: GCF_017639235.1. Taxonomy (NCBI): domain Eukaryota; kingdom Metazoa; phylum Chordata; class Aves; order Passeriformes; family Corvidae; genus Corvus; species Corvus kubaryi. The sequence goes on along the minus strand of NW_024581819.1, from coordinate 31,105 downwards.
TCCAACTTAATTTATAGCCACACATTAAATGCTACAATGCATAAAAGCTTTTTGGTATGGATTTTAAAAACCAAGTGAACTGTTTTATTTCTGATTGTCAGTATCGACAAATGAGATCTGCTCTAGGACTCACAGTGCACGGAGTGTAGGCTGTATTTCTTCTGGGCATTTATGACTTTGGGTGGTTGAAGGCACCTTTCAGCCTCCTGTCTGATTCTAATTAAATGTTTCAGATCAAATGAAATGCAAGAACCTTTGCAATTTCCCCTGGAAAACTACTTGGAAAGGACCAACAAACCTCAGCTTTTCAAACAGAGCAGAGGGTGCCCCCTCTCAGTGTCAAACTCAGCCAAAGCAGAATCCCAAATTTCAAATATTTCAATTATTTTCTGCTGGTTTTGGTACGAAACTAGGTCAAGAGACTTCAACAGGCTACACAAAGGTAAATTACTTTCATTTTTGCAGAACTGTGTAATTTCATTCTATTTCTAATGTTTAACTGTATTTCTAATGTCTTGAGTGCCTTACTACAGCATTCAGGATGAAAATGAGATGGCCTTTTGTACCATTAACAGTGCTACACTTTTCCCTTTCCCTCTTCCCTTCTCCCTGACCATTGCTACTTTTCACTCTTTTCATTTTCCTTCCTGGAGCAATTTCCTGACTGGGTTTCAAACAAAATATTTTTTCCCATCCATCTTTTTAACAATTAGCCATTAAACGTTCAAGTTAAAATTTTAATTAGCATTACTTCCAAAAGACACAGATAGGGAACCACTGCATTCATATTTCAGGATTGTTTCACACGGGAGGCTTACTCCAGAAACCACCATAATGTCAAAATCTGCTGTCAGTTCCATTCAGGAAAGCTATCTGTCGAACTAGATGAACTAAAAACCACTTAAAGGCGGTGAGGAGGGGAAAACAGAAACAAAACCTTTGATACAGCAAAATTCAGACTTCTATCAGGGCACCAGACACAGGTATTTCAGACTTTATTAAGCAACTTTAAAGCGAACAGAACCACTGATGCTGCTGAAGTGTTCTGTCCTTTCACTTTAATATTTAATATTTTCCCCCTAAAATTCTTATATTTATACTAATTCTGAAAGAATCACCAATATCACCATCTGGAGGTCCCTAATCACCTTTTAAAATACAAAACTAAATAATAAAAAGAAATCCTTCCCAGTTTGTTATTGCACCAAGCCTGCTCTTCTGCTCACTTAATCTCTCTCTTTTTCTAATGCTTTCCCACCTGAGTATTTATGAACAGTAAATGATTCTCCCTACAGTGTCTCCCTACAGGTAGGCTACACAAGCCAAGCTCTTTCAGGATCTAAGTCATGCAGTAGGGGTAGCCTGAAGCAGAGCAGTGCATCCTTCTGGCTCAGCTCACCCACACGTGCTTAGTCCTGCATATTTGCATTAGCGCAGCAGTGTTCCTGTGCTAATTAGTGCTGCCACTCAGCACAGCTAGGTTGGCTGCAAGAAGGTGCTGACACCATCCTATTGCTTTAAATTTAGACCTACAGCACAGCTACCCAGCTCTCTGTACAGCGCTGCACTGCACAGTGTACACACCCCCCTACCATCCTTCTGCACAGCATGGGCACCTCCCCAACCATACAACAATTCCTTCCTCGCACTTCTTCCAGTCTGCATCACCCCTTTTCAGCATGGGGGACCATGGCTGTACTCTATTGAGCAGAGCCTTGAAAAATGGTATTGGTTCTTTCCTACCTCTGCTGGAAATACCACACGTAGGAAAAATCAGGTCTACCTCCTCCTCAGTTGTCTAGTAGCCATCTTCCAGTAAACTGAGCGATATTCCCCAAAATTTTCCCAGGTTTTTTCTCTACAGTGAGAGGTTTTATTATTTATCATTATTATCCTCTTCCAGTGTATTTGTTAAATAAATAGTTTTATCTCTTCCATTGTCCTTCGAGGAAAATTTTTTTCTTCCCGAACCTCGTGGGGGAGGGCTGGTTGTAACCTGCCTTCTATCAGAGGATATTTTTCCTCCAAATTTGTCCAAACCAGCACACAAAACTAGACTCATCTTCCTAGGAGAGAAGGAACACTTGCTGGTGATGGGAAAACTGCAGGCAAAGAGTCAGTTCCAGTGAGGTTATGCTGTTGTCACACTCGGGTGCAGAATTCACCAACAGTGAGAAAAGAGCCCTGTGAATGCAAGGAATGCCATGGTGTAGAGATGGCATTAATCAGATTCACAGGAAGCTCTCAGCTGGGAGCAAGGATGGAGGATTTGGGGATAGGATTCAGCCTGGTAAGAACATTGTTGTGTTTACTGCATCTTAGGATGCAGGGAGCTTGGGATATGGAGACCCAGGCTACACAAATTGTTACAGAGCATGTAGAAAATATGAAAAAGCTGAACTAGCGTCTTCCTTCTCCTTGGTCATTTAACATGCTGTAGTTGACAGCAGTAAATTCTGTCTGAGTCCTTAAACACATACCATTGTACTTCATTTAAGCACACTCATTACACTTGTTATTCCAGTTTCACCCAAGTATCTCAGATGGAAGGCCTTCCCCATTCTGTTTCACTGGGCACACAACACCTATTTATTCCAATCCAAGGCCAGAAACTGGCCCTGCAAAACTAGAGGATAAGGGTTCAGAAGAATTTCCTCTTGATGGGAGGAATCACTAGAGCTAGAAAAACACTTTACTGAAAGCTGCCAGAAGAATAAGATTTCAGAAAATGTGGTGGGTATGGCAGCTGCATGGAACATAAGTCATCAATTACTACAAAAGATTTGAAGCTGTGGTCTTCATCTTCCATGTAATTAACCTAGCCTCTTTATTCCAGCAGCAGGCTATTAAATTACCTGGAGCTAGAGTATATTTAACTGTGTATATAAACCAAAAGAGTTCTAAGAGAAATACTTGATAAAAGGAAATTGACTTTTTTTAACTAACTGCTTTTTCCAGTGAAAAAAAAACACACAAAAAAACCCACCACCTGATAATCTTTAACTATAATGTGAACTCCAGAATAAGGCCAAGCTTTGAACATTTTACAGAGCACAGTTACTCACTGCTGATCTCTTCCAAACTAAATACGATCAGTAACAACAGTTCCATTTAGCATTAACAAGAATTATTATGCATATGTGGCATAAGCATTTCTAGTGTACCAGGGCATTTGGCTGAAAGACTGATAATATTTTTTGCATTTATAGTGCAGAATTTTTTTTCTATCTTTCACACTTTAAATTATTCAAGCTTTATTTCTTGGCCCTGGAAAATACTGCTATCCTGGGCTGTCATCCAAGAAGGGCTTCTTAAAGGACTAACAAGTTTGGATTGACTCTGTAAGATATGAAGTCACTTGATGTTATTCCAGAAAGAGAAATAAAACAGAATTCACATCACTTTAATTTCTCAATAAACACTCCTGTGGGTGGAAGTGCTTGGTGGTCAGCACAGGAGAATTGAATTCTCACAGCAAGTGCATCACAGGCACCTGAAGAGATGCATGTCCCTGCCTTAAATTGGGTTCTTTCAGGAGGAACAGGAAAAGTAAGAGGCACAAAGAACCTTCCCTTAGTATTCAGCTCCATTTCTTTTGATCCATTCTGACACTTTGTTACAGGTGCTGCCACCACAAGCTTATGATTTCTGTGCTAATCTCATTACAGATACAGGAATATAAAGGTGAATATAAAAAGCCAAGGTAAGAAGGATGGACAAGAGAGTTACTGTGGATAAAATTTTTTTGTTAACATTGGAACCTATAAGACTCCTTAGAAATTCTTATGAGATAAATTACAAAAATCAAAGACATACAACAAACCACTATTTTATTTCAGATTTTAGGTGGTTTAGAGTCATAGACTCATAGAATATTTGGGTTTGAAGGGGCCCAAAAGGTGATCCAGTTCCAACCCCACTGCTATAGGCAGGGGCACCTTCCACTAGACCAGGCTCCTCAGAGCTTTATCCAGCCTGCCCTTGAACACTTCTGGGATGTGGAATCCGCAGCTTCTCTGGGCAATCTGTTCCACTGCCTCACCACCCTCACAGTAAAGAACTTCTTCCTCATATCTAGTCTAAATTTACCCTCTTTTTTTAAAAAAAAAACCCAATCACCTCTTGTCCTATTAAAACAGGCCCTGCAAAAAAGTGTTTTCATAAAAGCCATCTCTAAGTACTGGAAGGATGTAATAACGATCTTCCCAGAGCCTTCTCTTTTCCAGACTGAACAACCGCAAATCTCTCAGCCCAACTTCATAGGAGAGGTGTTCCACCCCTCTGATCATCTTTGTGGCCCTCTTCTGCATCTGCTCCAAGATGTCCATGTCTCTTTTATGTTGGGGGCCCTGAAGCTGGATTCCACCCCTCTGATCATCTTTGTGGCCCTCTTCTGCATCTGCTCCAAGATGTCCATGTCTCTTTTATGTTGGGGGCCCTGAAGCTGGATGCAGCACTCCAGGTGGGGTCTCAGAAGAGCAGAATGTAGAGGGGCAGAATCATCTCCCTCGACCTGCTGGCCACATTGCTTTTGATGCAGCCCAGCATATGACTGGCTTCCTGGGGTGCAAGTGCACATTTGAGTGCACTTAGGAAAGAATCCCTATCTAAGTCCTATATCTAAATGTCATCATAAACACTACTCTGTCTTAGGCATCTTCTTCTGCTTGTTCTAGAGCAGCTCATTTCAACAGCAAGTGAAATTATTTCTGCCTGCAGCAAGTGGGATCATGTGCTGTGATGCTCCTGAGGATAACTGATCTCTACTGATGTGTACCAGCTGGGGTTCTGGGGATAGCTCAGGCTAAGTACTTCGGTGCCTGAAGCAAGACTTGACACAGAAGCGAGGCTCCTAAATCTAAAGCTACAATCCAGAATACTCACAGAGAGCTGCTGCTCAAGCTTAGAGGCATTAAAGTAACTAGCTATCTCCTTGTTTAACCTTAAAGTTTCCCAAGCACTTAGAAATCTGTGTGTCTACACATGTCCTGGAGTGCCCCAGCAAGAGCAGATGGTCGAGCATTCTTTATTCCTCCATCCTTCAGTATCTTACTGTGGCAGCAGATCCAGAGCACATCAACATGCTGAACTCTTCCTTTCGCAAGACACAGTAGTAACTTCTTTTAAAAATACAGACAGAAGAGGTAATGTCTGCCTTCTATATAGCGTCAATGGAGTTAAAGTACTTGGGCAGGTTATGTAATGTGAGATGTAATGTGAGTTGCATTCTAAAACTAAAGATCCAATTAGGTCCCAGATTGGTAACCATAAGAAATCTCTCTCTGAACCCTGGTAAGAGTTATTCAGAAAGGCATCAGAACTGCTGAACAAGAGAAAGATCTTTGAGTTAAGAACACAGGGTGAAAAACATGGTGCTTCCTTGCTGGGAAAAGCAGACATTGAAGAAAAAGCTCAGTGCAAAATAAACTAAACCAGATTCAGAAGAGTGACAGACACAGTTTTCCAGACTAGACACAGCCAAATACAGTCAGCAGCAGCAAGTTACACCCTTGTCTCCCCCAGTGACGTGTTCAATTACTGAGACAAGGTTCATGCAAAATGAACAGCACAGTAAGTAATTAATTGTAGTGCAGATACTTTGAACTCCAAGAGCTATGTTATGTTCTGGCTGTCACCACTCATTTTTGCAAAAATCAGAAGATTTCACATGTCAAATTTTGTTGAAGATGGTTTCTTTATACTTTCCAAATGAAACTCAGAAAGAAGCAAGATGTGCTACAAATCTCAGAAGTGATTTACTCAACACTTTTATACCAGCTTTATAGGTGCTTTAGACAACTCTGTACAAACATTAGGTAATTCATCAGCTGGGTCTTGGTGGCAGCTGTATCTAGGCTGTCTGTCAGGGATAGATGGCATAAAGGCTTAGTGGATGGGGAAGGAGTCACACGTAGGAGGGAGATCCAAAGCAAAGTGGAATAGTAGTGCTTGACAAGAACTTCCTGGGAATAAGGCTGCAGTCAGACACGCCTTTCTGAATGCAGTTAATCTGTGTTTCCAGGCTATGAGCTTCACCTCCTGATCAGTGCCTCCCTGACAGAGCCTTCTGCTGTACAAATCATAATTAACTGGCCCTTATCACTACCTCTTTTCCCAAACTATCATCTCAGCTGACAATTAGCTCAGTGCTGCTCTTTGACTACACAGTTATGTTATTGCCCTCTATGTAAGCAAACCAAGTATGTAGCAGACACTAAAAATCAACAAATGCATACTTCTCTTGGTATCCAGAAATAAAAAAGGGAAGTTCTTAGTGTAATTTGTTGGAAAATAATGGAGCACATGGATAAATTATTTTTGTTGAATCATCTGAGCACCAGAAAGCAGAATTATTAGGACCCCCTTTATGCATGAAGGAGAAAGTGGGATTTATCAGCTCTACATTCTTCTTTCTGCATCCCCAATGTTTGTATTGCTCTGTGAAGCATGGAAGACCTGGATCATGTCATAGAAATCATCACATAGAAATTGTCCATTTTGAAAAGTTTCTACCACATTTCAGCTTCTCCTATTGCTAAAAATAACAAGACTGCTGGTAAATAGCCATGGTTATAGGTAAGTTCTTTGTGGTATCTTAACTAAAAATCTTTATTTTTGTTTCTTTATTTGTAGCTTATGACATTCCAACACTGTTTTTCTGTAGTAACAGTTCCAGTTATTACTTTACATATCAATTTCAAAAAGATCCTTGTCCAAATAGATAACTGTAATTTTCTATTTTAGTTGTGTAAAGTGTCAGGAATGACCAATATGCTGTGTGGTGCTTAGTTGCTGCCTGGGGTCAGCTCATCACAACAATTCCACACACTGAATTTTTTATACCTTGCTCAGAGCCCTGAGTAAGTAGATTCTGAAGGTAAATCAATACTTTAGAATCCAAATTTTGATGTTAAAAGAAGAAATAATGGAAGAAAAGATAAGCTTCTTGTCCATGATGTTGCAGGGGAAAAAAATCTTGAAACTTGTTCTGTTTTTAAGAACTAAGGAGTGAAGGTCTACTTACTTTATTTTAATGTTTGGAGTTAGCAGTATTACCCACTTCATGCGAACATCTGTGCCCATTAGCACTCTCCTCTGTTCCATACCTGAAACACAGCTCTCAAGTCCCACACATGCTGACATATGTTTGTGTAGCAGTTAAAGGGAGAAGGTGCTCTGCCTGCCTGACTCTACTTTTGGGGATCCCTGGCATCTTTACGAAAGCAGCACTGGAGGTGGCTGGAAGCAGTTTTCATGCTTTCCCTTGTACTGCTTCTGTTGCTAATGGCTTCTGGCTGCTGCTGTAAGGAACTGTGCCTCCTTCAGGGGATTCTTCGAGATGGATGAAGACTCCACTGGAGTTTTGTGGGAGGGTGGGTCGATCAAAAATGGGAAATAGGCCTCTGACCTTTTAGCTACAGCACACAGATGTTTCTGAGGTAGCCCATACAGCCACTCTGTTCCTTGCCTATCTGTAACATATAGTGAACGCAGGAAAGTTGATCTGCTGGCACTCCCTGTTTAGTTTCTGTCAGACAGCTGAGAAAACAACGAAATCTGAAACCCATTTTAGGGAAATACAGTGCTGTCTGGTCTCTGGCAAATTAGTTCAAATCACACTGTTTCAGACTTATACAGGGAAAAGGTGGACGATGGGTGTAGGTCACATTTGACTAGTTGCCTTCTGTGTTGGTTTTGGTTGGGGTAGAGTTAATTCCCTTCACAGAATCTGGTATGAGTCAGTATGTGCTAGAAACACTGAGTGACAACACAGGGATGTTTTTTGTTACTGCTGAGCACTGCTCACACAGAGTGAAGGGCTTTTCTGCTTCTCACCCCACTCACCAGCGAGCAGGCTTGGGGGTGCACAGAGTTGGGAGGGGAAACAGCTGGGACAGCTAATCCCAATTGACCAAGGGGATGTTACAGACTGTGTGGCAACATGCTCAGCATACAAAGCTGGGGGAAGAAGAAGGAAGGGGGGTATGTTTGGAGTGATGGTGTTTGTTTTCCCCAGCAACCACTGCACCTGATGGAGCCCTGCTCTCCTGGGCATGGCTGAACACCCGCCCACCCGCAGGAAACAGTGAATTAATTAATCAATTTCCTTTGCTTGCATGTGCAGCTCTTGCTTTACCTCTTAAACGGTCTTTATTCAGCCCACCAGTTTCCTCACTTTTACTTTTCTGGTTCTCTCCCCCCACTCCACAGGGAGTGAGTGACTGAGTGACTGCGTGGGGCTTAGTTGTCACCAGGGGTTAAACCACGACATAAAAATCTAAATCATGTGGTCCAGACTGGTGAGGTTTGGGACTCCAAAGAACAAAGATTATTCAAGATATTACACTTGTCTTTACCAAGACATTGTCCCACCATGATCTTCTACTTATAGCAGAGAAATTCTCTGCTGGAAGTGCTGCACATGACATGTAAAACTGTTTCTGACTAGTCATAGTAATTAAAAATCAGGAAAAACATCATGTCAGCTTCAGTAGTTTCCTATCCTTTGCAAACCAGAAATATATTTCTGTGATTTGAAGTGTTTACACTGCTATCTACACTACTTTTTACTAAGAATTGCAGTTTAGGAATACTGTCTAATCAATCTCCCCCAGTTTAGTACAAATGAAGCTCACTTTATTATGGATACAGAAATATCTGCAATGTCATGCAGTTCCAAAGCTCTTTAGTCCTTTTGGATGAATATTTATGGGGTGCAAGTACTGCTTCTAACAACCTCAAGTTGCATAGATCCCATAGAAAAGAAAGAAAAATTTTACAGCATTTTGTAAGCTCACACTCTCCCAATTTTTCACCTAATTACCTAATTATTCTCTCACTGATAAAGCTTTGCACAAAGAGTACTGAATGGGGCTACAGAAAGGTGATACCAATTAATTACTAACAGTAATTGTCATTTCATAATCACATTAAATTTTAATTTGCTCCTGCCAGCTTGTTAAACTGCCAATTACACATCTCCTTCTTTTATGTATTAAGAAAAATAGTAATCATGCACTTACTGCTTTTATAATTCCTAAGTTAATTCTGCAGCAGCTTGAGGTATGTCTTCAGCACTCTGCAGCCATGCTGAGCTCTTTGAAGGGTCCAGTGAATGGGAAATTAACATTCTGAAGCAGCCTCATTAGAACCAAATAAAATGCTCATTTGGAACACTTTAATCTCAACCATCGAGAAATATTCACTGAAAGGAGACACTGAATGACACCAAAGATTCCGAGTGCACACTAGTAATCAACATGATGTGATTTTTTGCTGTATATCTTCCTTTTGTGGAAGGAGAGAGGAAACAGACAGCTTTTTATTCCCCCCATTTGGTATTGACATGGAGGCTCCTCTACAGCCACTGGGATGGGGATGACAGTGTCAGCAAAGGGGCATGCAAACAGTGTTTAAGTTTGCAAACTGCAACTTCATTCTGCAAAACTCCAGGCAGAAGCACTTGTCCTGAACTTTTCACCTGATTCGGACAAGCAAGCACTGCAGATTGGATGTCAGTCCAATTTCCTGTACCTTAACTATATATATACTTAAATATATATTTATATATTATAAAATATATTATAGTTATATATAACTATATGCATAGTTCTTTATGGTTGAAGCCCTCAAAAAGCAAGAGTCACAAAATTCCAAGAGAAAGAAGAATCTCACCTATATTAACTAGAACAATTATTCTAATATTGAATATCAGGATTCCTTTTATTTCCACTGCTCCTTAATATGATTGCAAAGATTACATACCAACACACATAAGCATTTTCACATTTTGGTTGTTGGATGAACTAACCCCCATGCCTCTCAGCAGTTTCAAGGTCAGATGGATCTGGCTTTTCTAAAAGAAAGGTACGGTATGGGAAGGGAAAAGAAAAGATAAATATTTCTCTTCAGTCTTTCTAGACTCCAGCAGCCTGGCAGAAACTTGATTTCAACACAATATCGCAAAAAGTAAAAGCCACTGGCAAAATCCTCTTGAAAAGAATATAAGAGCAGTTGAGGTTTAGTGAAGGTAGGAGAAAGGCTCAAAGGAAAATTTTGTTATGAAGAAAAATGAGTAAGATTTTATTGCATGAAAAAGACATTGGGGAAAGAAACCCACTGAGGTACTTAGCAATTGTGACATAGCTGCAAATCTCTCTGATCTCTTTATTTTACCTCTTTCTTTTTCTCAACGCTGTGCAGAAGAAAATGACAATCTGCAGCTCAGCAAATTGCTCCATGTGTGTCCCACCTTATATTCAGCAACTCTTTTATTTTCTCACTTATTCTGCTGATGTTCTGTAAATTCTATTATTTTTTTACACAGTCCAAAATAACAAGCTCTAACAAAAGTAGCCAAAAGAAACACATCTCTGCATATTTCACTTTGTATTTATTTTCTTCCTTTTTTTTTTTTTTTCATTTTCATCCTTTTCTCTTTTTCAACTGTTTGATACAAGTAAAGCCAAAGTAAAAGACTATTTAGGTTGAATACCACAAAAGAATTTTGGCAGTGGTATTTACTGACTTGTGAAATACTGCCCCATGGGAAGTGTCAGAGCCTTCACTATAAACCATTCTTACAGCTCTCTAGGGAACAAGGCAGCACCAGCCTCCAGAAGGCAAGTTCACAATACACTCAGTCTTCCCTGCTCACAGCCCAGCCAGAAACACCATCAGATCTTGCCCTGCTTTAGCATTTTGGTAAATTCGGCTCTTTCATGTTTTAGAATTACAGAACTAAATGCATAAACCAACTTAGAATATTTTTACCAGAATTTCTCTGAGTTTGTGCAGCTTTCAGGGTTTTAGTTCTGGTTTGAGTAGGAAGAACTATTTGGGTCAGTTCTATTTAGTCTAAGAAAATTCACTCATAAAAAATTATTTTCCCTACGTGAAATTGTTGCAGAATTACAGTAATTTCCAAAGTATGCTTTATCTCTGTGACTAAAGTCTAAAGTGACTACTGACTGATATCACTGATCCAGTTTACCAAAACATTGTGGACCATATCTTTTACACAAAGTAAAGCAATATTTCATTGAAACATACTGAAAAATAAGATGGAATCTTTAAGAACTTTAAGACTAAAGTCTACTTTTTAAAAATAAGTCCATGTTAAAAAAACAATTGCTATTAAAATTACTGCTTTCTGTACACACTACAGTTTCAGAAACCTTCAGGATGTCTATTCAGTAGAGTCCATTTCATTTCATTTGGAAAGTTTAGACATTTAAGTTCAAGACTTTTAAACTGTAACACTATTATTGCTGTTTGTTGTTAGTATTATAAAGATAATAATATTTAGATCACTAAGAAGTAGGAGTTTATGAAGACTCACCAGCGTATTCACTAGGTGCTACAACATTCTGCTTGGTTCCTTGGACTCATCATGGAAAATGGTAATAACAGATCCTGTCTTGATAATTTCCACCACTGCAAGTTTTCTGACTCTGTGACAAAATATATAGCCAATACATATTTTACAATACTCCTCAACATTTTGCCTGGTATTTTCATTAAGAATAATTTTCCCGACTTTCTGTGGTTATGAAATCCAGCAATAATCAGTAGGAATCGTTATTTCCATGGTGCTCAGAGGCTGCAGCCAGCCTCTGTGAGCACTGTGCCACTGATGTTTACTATGTGAGGCTGATCATCTCTGGGTTGCTGTGCAGTCATAGCTGCCAAGATCAAGTGCAACAAACCTTCAGGAACAGCAGCACTAACAAATTCTCAAGTGAAATTGCAATGGAGAATAGGCTTCTGAAGCAAAATGACTGACATGGGGTCTTTTTTAAAGGAGAGGTCTGTCTAGGATAAAAAGACCACGTGTGCTACAGTTCTACTTAAGTGCTATCCAAGATATTCAAACATCAAAGTAGTTTGAAAGAGCAGATCATTTATTCACCAAAGTCTACCATGAGAAGCTGTCACTTACCAATACATAACAATTTCCTCAAGCAGGAACCATGACAAATCCCTGCAAATCTCTATTCAAGATTCTTACCTTCTCCAATAGCAAGTGAACTTTATAATGGTACCTCTACGCTTCAATAATATGCAAAGAAAATAAAATATAAAGAGAGACAAAACTACTTACAAAAATTATTCCTTTTTTTATGTCTTTAACTTGGGAAAAATAGTTTATTAATGGTTTGTTGTGTTTAGTTGCTTTATAATCTTAAATAATTTTCCTTTGTTCAGGTTTCATGATCTGTCAGTAGCTTTTTTCAATATGACAAGAAATTTCTTGGCTGGTGTGAGCAGGGCCCATGCCATTTTAACAGTGAGTATATGATACAAAAAAAGTCTACAAAGATAAAAAAAACCAGTAAAATATTAGGGAGCTCTTACCTGCAGTCAATGCTGCAGTGAAGTGAAGATGCTCTCCCTTTGATCTTAAGCAATTTGTCTGGAGCACTGGTAGCAGTCTAGTTCTGATATACACATCTAAGAGGGGACTGTAAGAAACAAAAGAGATGCTTGGAAAAATATTCAAGGATTTAGAACCATTCTGGACCCTATGTTGACATGAGCACTTTGGCATCAGAGCTGCAACTACTAAAACTGCACACACTTATGTAGCTACTACTGTAGATGCAGATTTAGAAGAGTGCAGATGCAAAATTGAGTCCTTTCAGAGCTGCTAACAGGGTCACAATTGGTTCCTTCAGATATTTTCAGGTTATGTGGCCCACTAAAATTATTTTAAAAAAATATTTCAGCATCACTGATTGGCAATAAAAATATATTGGATAAAATGTCACCAGGTTTTCAAGCCAGCCATCAATTCAATTAATGTACAATGTGCTTGTCCAGTGCAAAACTTGAATGAAATAAGCAATGAGGTATGTCCTATTACTGTTGATATTTGCATCCTGAGGCTCTCTTGTTCAATTTTCAAAACAAAATATTTAGGTTTTGATTTTGCTGTGACCCCTGTTTGATTAGAATATATTATTAAAGAAGCTCTGTTTCTCCTGAGCGTCCAGCACCCAGTGCTTTTGTACTTTTGCTTCTGTGAAAGGGCAGTTTCTTGGCTTAATCTGTTGGAAGATCTGTTATTATTTTACTAATGAGCATATTACCCTCACATGCCACAGCAATGCAGTTGGGTTTTGGTGCTTTAGTACCACTACTGTTGACATCCATAGGACTTACAGTTTTGGAATCAAAGCAGATCATACACTGTAACATGCAGAAGCAAAATTGGGGCAGCTAATCAGTGTATTTGTAAACCCATTTAAAATAAGAATGATGGTGGGCAGAGGGATTCTGTTCTATCTCCTTGTAGATGGGATAATAGACCTTCATAGCTCTAGGGATCGGTTACTAAAGCTCATCAGAGGTACACGGTTAACTACTTTTTGCTAATGATCTCTTCTGAACTTCTCTCTTTCTCAGCACAGGGATTTAATCCAGAGGGTAATGATTGCTCTAACTGATGTTAATTAGGAAAGTTGTGATTTTCAGTGGCCACTTTCTATGTTTGTCTATTTCATTCAGAATCAAGAAGTAAAAATTAAATGAACTTTACTAATAAAACTTTCCAGTAGATTTTAACATATTATTATTCAGTATTATCCAGTAGAAAAACAATTTACCTTTATCATCAGCTGTATTTTTCTATTTCTTTCCAATCTGCATATTCCTTTCTGTGTTCCCCCTCCTACCATCAGGCCTCAGTCACATTATCTCTCTCTTTTTTTTTCTGTGTTTTCCCTTTTCTTTCCTGCATTTTTCCATATTTTCCTTTTTTCCATCACTTAATGATAAAAGGGCTCTGTGAGAAAAAAAGAAAACAAAAACTCATGATCATATCATTAAAATCTGTGCTTGGCAGCATATATTATGCCATCTGTATCATAATACCTGCACTAATGCTAAATCAAGCTTTCCTATAGAACGTGGCCTAACAAGCTTCCTAATATTCGAGGACTTGACTTTGAAACTGTAGGTTAGTTTAACATTATTTTTTAAAAATTAGTACTGAAGGGTCAGAAAGATAGATATAGATATAGCTGATATATAGATATAGATGATATAGATATAGACATAGATAGATATAGATATAGATAGAGAGAGACAACTAATTCATCAAAATAAGGAACAAGAGATTCACAGTTTTCATTCACTGTTGGAGCCACTGCTGCAGACTTCAGAAGAAAACCATGTGCCACTTCACAATAAATATATACCCATAATATTACCCCTTTCAACAATCAGAGCTCAAAATCTCTCCTTTAATGAGCAGACACACACTCAATATGCCCTGTGAGCTACTTAAACACTCCAAGTGCACAATATCCAGACTATGAACCCAAGCATCTGATACCTCTAATTTGGGTCTTAAGTTTTGGGACCATGCATGAGTATCTAAAATGGTGTTGTTTTGCTCTTAACTGAGGTTTCTTTGAGCTATTTCTCTATAAATATTTAGAAACAAACAGGCATTCCCTGTCTGTGCAGTTTTCCCCACATGCTTTGTTGTATTGTGCTTAGTTCTTTAGGAAAATTCTTGTAAGGACTTCTCACCTGCCTCCTGAATCTGAAAAACAGCATTTTCGATTCTGTTCCCCATATATAACTTCCTTCAAAGGCAGAGCCTTTGTCCAGAGAGCTGCTCTGGACGATCCTTTCATTGCTTGCACAAAGACATTTCAGATTTCTCAGCCAGCACTCTGAATGGTCATTTAGAAAGAAGCCTTTGCTTTGCTACAATCCAAGTCATCCGACGCTCAGATGAAAGGAAGCTGTCAAAAGCCAGTTCCCCTTCTAACAGACAATACCTGAAATAAGGTCAGTGACTTAGAAACATAAGGTATTTCTTGTTACATCCAAGAACCTGAGGCATGCCTTCCCTGGCAGTCAGCGGCATCATTAAAACTCTTGACAGTTTTAATGATTAGTCCAACTGTTTCTTACCTCCTTTGCAAGCAAAATGCCAGACAAGACAGTTTCAGCCATTAGGATAGTTACACTGCATACAGTTTTCCCCAATGATGCAGTCACAGTCCTGAGTCTCTATACATTTTCATTGGAAAAGGTTTCTGATAACCCAGGGTTCCAACACCCAGTGATAGTGATTCCATGGTAATCTCTACATGAAGTCTTTCAAGGTCCATTATAATATTTCATTGTTATCTCAAACTTAGTGTTAGATCCCCAACTACAGGAATAGATGCAACACCTTACAAAGGCACAGCAAGAGAGAAACTAGATCAAAACATCTCACTAGATAAAATAAACCTTTGAAAGTGTTATATTTCTATGAGTTCTTAGAAGATTTTCTGAATGGTTTCAAATGATGTAGGATGGGAGCGTAATTTCCCTAGGGAGAATCACTGAAATAGTGTGATACAACATTCCTTTTCAGATATTTAGTACTACAGTGATCATAATTCCAAGGACTAAAGTTATATCAAGTAATAAAATCTATAAAATCTAGCAGCCAATAGATTCTCATGGTCCCTACTCATCATACAACTCATACGGAAGGATTAGCAAGACTGGCAGAATATGATAGGATGTGAGCTCAGTAGTGTAAACAATATCAGGAGAAGATTAAAGTGGATAAATCCTAGCTCTTTCCATAAAGTCTATCCAGCAGAGAATGAATCAATTTTAAAAGGAATTCAAATTTTCTAAACTAATTATTATGCCACAGCATATCCCATTTAACACTGCTAAAGAGCAGCTACCTCAAAGGCAGCTGCTGTTCACACCACGATTCCAAGCAGTGAGCAAAGACAGGCTGGGCTACAAACTGCAGTAAATTCCACCGTGATTACCAAGAGACACACAGCATGCTTCAAGTGAAGTTTTCAAAGAACTGCAACCTTTTAGCTAGGAAGAGCCCTTGGTTATTAAAGTCTTAACAAGAAAAATCAACACAGCACCCTGTACAATATTCTCATTCCTTTTCCGACAGTTGATTTTCTTTGAACCACAAGTAAGTTAAGACTAAACAAATGAAAAAGATCATAAGTAAGTCTGGTTTCTTCATTCTACACCAAACCATCAACAAACAGTTGCTGTATATGCACAAATGTGCTTTTTGTTCTGTACACAGATGGCTTTTGAAAAATCCAGAGAATCTGATAAAATATAGGCAACAAGCAACCCATCTCTCTCTCACATCTCACAACTAAAGTGCATGCCTGTGGAGACCAGCTTTTTTCTTCAAGCTATTTTGTGTTTCTGTTGCAGACTGTCACCCAGACCAGAGAGAACTGCATGTGAAAACAGTCAATGGTAGGAAAAAATCGTTTTAATGTTTCCACCCTTCAAGTTTTGCATTAATTTCTTAACTTCCTCATCCTTGAAGTTTGGTGCAGCAAAAACATCCAACAGAAAACAAGGATTTTATGGAGATATCTCAAAAATAGTGGTTATGGCTAAGCAGTTGAAAATACAAGAGCTCTCAGGCTCCTGGTTCCTAGATTTTCTGGGTTAGGAATTGAGCTGGAACACGCCACTTTCAGGCCCCCATGATCGGACTGATGCATGGCACTCCCATGACCGCACCAAAGGCTGTAATGGCCCTGAGCAACCACACCTCCTTGGCTTGGGAGCTGAACTTGAGCTCTGGTCTGAGACAGAAAGAAATGTGAGCATTTTCCCCTTTTGGTGATCAGTCTCTTTGCTGAAAAAATGCCCGTTTCATGCTAATGTCTGCCTGTAAATGGATGAATTTAATATTGTACAAAGAGTAAAAAATGAGCATTTAAGTCTCGGTGATTCTTAAGAGCAGGGAAAGAAGGGAAGATACAAAGGACAGAACACAATGACACATTTAGTAGCACTTTCAATCCAAAATGAACTGGGGCAAGAATGTGTCTTAACATCTTCCAGTAGCAACAGGAAATGATATTTCTGTTTGTTTCAATTTTACTTCATCAGAAGCTTACTACTTTTTTTTTTTCACTTTTGAGACACAAGTTGTTTTTTATTGTAATAAAAAGCACATGCTCTTTACAAAAAAAAAAATCTGAAATCTCTGCCAAAACTGAAGCTATATTATAGCTTATATATGAAGCTATATTAAGAACTATTTTCCTTAGTAAGTTTTCTTTACTGGTGTAATGTGATAGATATATCTAACATATTGCTGTAAGAAAAATAAAGTAGTCATGTTCAGATAAGTTTCTCCAGTGCTAAAGTATCCTGCATAGCAGCCTGCATACACCTCCCCTGAGCAATTTGTGTTAGAAGCCAGACTACAATAAAGACACATCTTTTCTTGATTGAAAGCAGAAGCAAGCATTGTGTAAACACAAATTCAATCAGCATATTAAGTTTTGTTTCTGCGAAGATTGTGGATAACTTGTCTGTCTTATGCGCTGCATCACAGCAAATAAAATCCATATTCAGAATTCCTCACACAAGCATGCATTTACTGTGGCTCGGTAGATAAAATCCCCCAAGAAGGGCTGTAGCTTTTCAGGCCAGAAGACTCTTGCAATAATCTCACCAAACTTCGCCTGTCATAAACCACTGAATTTTATCAACTAATTCCTTTAAAAAAGATATATCCTCTAGCAGAGCTGGTATCTTCTATGCAAAGATCTTGTTTATACATAAAGGCCTCAGGGAGATGAATTTAGCACATTCATAAAGAAGATTTTTCCAGCAGTTAATGAACTTCTTTGCCAAAAGTTTTAGTCTAATTGCTGTCTACAGTATAGCTTTCTCTGTTAGACTGAAGAACTCTCTTATTCTAAGATCATACATATATAAGGCAGATAAGCCACTCATAAAGTATTCCCTTTCTTTTGTCACTTTTTTCATACTAACCACACTCTATTTAAGTTGGTTATTCCACTGTAGGTATACTAAAAAATGGATTTTTGCCTCCTTTGGGTTACACTGCATAATTCTGAATCATGTTGTTCGCTGTTTTCCAAAACAGAACTTCTCATTCTAGTAGTCTGTCCCGAATTCTTGACTCCAAGATTTACTGTCTGCTATTCTGCTGTACTAAATTCTGAGCTCAAAGGGACTCTGTTTATCAGGACATTCAGAAAACTGTGGAATTGCCTTGCGTCTGTAATTTAGTATGTCACAATATATTTCTGTCATGGGGTAACTTTCTGAAGGTTTCTGAATTGTATTTCTAATGTTATTTTAGGGCCTTCATAGCTAAGATGTGAAGAATCAATAAATTTTAAAAATAAAAGTAGATAGAAATTAGTCTTATTAAATAAATCCTCCTCTGCCACAGCGCAACACATTGAGGCACTGTGATTTAATACAGGGATGATTTCTTCAGGTTCTATTCCTTCTTACTCTTTTGCAGCACTTCCTTTTCTATATGGCATCCAACTAGGTCTCGGTGAAAAAAATAAATACTACACTGTTCTGTGTATATCCTTGTTTAGATTGCCACCCTCTGAGAGGTGCCATATTCCTTCTTCCCTGACCTACTTCTGTTATGATGGTCCAGGCTAGCATAAACATGTTTAACTTCGCATGGATGTCTCAGAATGAACTAGGTGAGGGGGCAAACACACGTGGTCTTGTCACAAGTGTGAAGGGAGAGTAGGATCCTGCAGGCAGCAGCAGGCAGCAGCCACCTCAGCTGGTGACTCCTGCCTTGGCTCACTGCAGGTGGTTACACCACTCATTCTGCACCATGTAGGCTGCCTGTACTTCAGTCCATAATTTATGTGGCACTAGGAGTGTTTCCTGCTCAACTGTGAATATTCCAGCTTTACGTTCTTTTTATACTGCTAACTCATATTGCTGACTGAGCTTTTTGTGACACTATGGAGGAATATGAGAAGTTCCTGAATGAAGATGTATTGCATTTATCACCCATGTAAACGTGGGCAAGACTGAATTTGTCTATTACACAAATTCTATTGGTGTAAGTATACAGTTCTGTCCCTGAATTTACTTCAGCCGTAACCAGAAAAACGTGAGTCTGTAGAAATTAGCAATGAATTCTGCAATTATTGGGTCTTATGTTCTAGATTGTTTTGTCTAATATTTCTGAGTACTGAGAGATATTGAAACGGAACTTAC
This sequence comes from Corvus kubaryi, assembly GCF_017639235.1. Taxonomy (NCBI): domain Eukaryota; kingdom Metazoa; phylum Chordata; class Aves; order Passeriformes; family Corvidae; genus Corvus; species Corvus kubaryi. The sequence continues at coordinate 12,076 of NW_024581819.1, read as the reverse complement.
AGCAGAAAAAATTAGGTTTGCTCTTTGGAGAAATGTCTTTTGGTTTTACTTAGTGAAAATGGAATTCAGAAATAGAGACAAATTTTGAAATCATTCAAAATGTATGATGAGACAAAAAAAAAAAAGTAGGTGGAAAGTATGACAGGAATAATCCTTCACTAATCAGAGGCAAAACTGAGTCATTGGCTAGGTCTCACTTTTCCCTAATTTTTTTGATAAAGATTGCACTTTCTATCGAACTTTGTACATACCCTGGAGCAGAGTATCACAACAAAGATCATCTGAAGAACTTGCCTAGAGACTGGGCTTAGGGACTTGCATTCTTCATCTTCTGGAGTTTAGAGATTTTGCTTTTTCTCCTCTAGCTGTCCCTGCGGTTTCTCTCAGTAAGATTTCCAGTGGTACAGAACACTGTTTTACAGTGATTTGTCTTTCTCCTTGAACATGTGGAAGGGACCATCAAGACCTTTCCCCAGCTTGTTCTTTGCCTTTTGTGATCTTTTGTCTCCCTCTCCCTTTCTCTCTCCTTCTCCATGTCAGCCCACAAAATTAGGAGATGTGAAAAACACTGTGAGTGTTTCACTGGTACACTCTGGACTAGCTACTAAGCAAAGAACAGCACAGTGAACTCCTGCAGCAGTTCCTCCAACAGCTGTTTCTGCACCCCATTTGTCCGTAGAAACAGAACAAACCCCAATAATTAAATGGATAATCCTCTGGTGGGGAAAGGTAAATAAAAGATGTCAGGGAAAAACTTGCATGGGAGGAATTACTTCCAGTCATATGAGTCTCTCATTAAAGATTGTCCAGCTATTGAGCTATGTGCTGGACATTTCTAAATGGTAGAATATTCATACAAGTTGCTAAAAAGGTTTCTCTCCTGACAACCTTGAGTGGGATGGAAATGTGAGATAGATGTCTGAGCAAGCAATTAGCATCCTTATTGCTTCTGTCTTCCAGAATAACCTTAGCATCATTGAAGGGCAATAACAGAACAGATAAGTGTTATCCTCTGAAGAGGCTTAAAATACAGGAAGAATAAAAGAGAGTGGCAGAGTGACTACTTTAGTTTGCTTTGCACAGAAATGTGTTTACACTGAATAATTCACATTTGGTGCAGTCACAACCTTTTCCTCTCTCAGAAGGCTTGCACAGCCTGCAAACAAGCTCATCACATTAAAAATGCTTGACACCTTGAAACTGAAAGGAAATCAATGCACTTGGGCAACACATTACATTACAAGGTACAAGTCATATATTTTATAAGCTCATTATTGGCACAAGACCCATTAAAACATTTAGTAAACTTATCATGAGTACAGATTTTCCAGCTGACTTTATTTCAAGTAACAGGCTTTTTTTTTAGGCAAGGACTAATTTCTCTTGACAAATTTGTCCTACTGCTACCTAGTAGTGAAGGATTTAGGGGAGTAAGCTTCACCACAAAGTTCCTTGTGTACACGAAGTTGCACAGGCAGTTTCTCTTCTTCCTTAGGGCTTTTAGTGGCTTTCCAGCTGTATCAGAATGCAATTCAGAAATGCTTCCACAGGAAAAATTCTTCTAGCAAATCCTTGAGTTTGCTTCATGGACCTCTCAAGAACAACAACTTTCCATCCTATTCCTAGTTTTTACTTTGCTCCCACCCTTATTAAATCCAAAAAATGCTCCCCTTTTATTCCTGTTCTCTCAAGTTTACTTTAAGCTATCTATTCAAAGCCTAACTAAAATTCTGAGGTTTTGAAATCAACAATTTGTTCATTCTAATCTTGATCAAGAGAGACTTGTTGGACTGTGATCTTGACAAGTATTTATTCTCTTCAGTGTGCATCATCTCAGCACAGTATTACTCTGGGGAATGTTGAGCAACGTCCAGCATGAGGACCAGAGCAAAGCTAGGCATGGAAAGACAAACAGAAGTTCCTCTGGACTGCAACTTCATCTGTGAATGGAGAAAATTATGGGATTCTCAGTGGTCACCTTCTGTTTGTCAAAACCCTTTAAAACTCCATATATCATAACTTGCTCCACTGGCAAGTGGCATAAGCAGCACAGACAGCTTAAGGGACTCAGTGACAAACTATTGTCCCTTGAGTCTATGTTTGATGAACTGAAGAGTTCAGGGAGATGGAAAGGTACAGTGACAAGGTTTCAAGGAAATCATAGAATTTCATCTTCGGGCTAAGATGCACACTCCTAAGAAGGCTGAAAATCTCTTGGCAGAAAGCAATCAGGCTAGAAAGGGGGCAAACATGACAGAAATGCCCAGTGAAGCTGTCCTCTTGCATTAACCACAGCCTTCCAAAAGCTGAGATCTGTGCTAATGGTCTGTTGGAGGCCGTGTCACTTGGACACACAGCACTACAGGAAAACAGACAGTGCTTTTGTGATGCCAGAAACAAATGTGTGGCACTGCCCCTGCCAAATTCTACACAATAGTCTGGGAGTAGATTCAGCACTTAAGGAATATGGGAATATATATAAGAGAGGGAAGGTCACAGCAGTTTCTAGACGCAGAATGAAAGCTGTTTGGAGGGACTCTAAGCACCAAGAAATATTCACGCTATAACAAGCAGGATCTGACAGAAAGACAGAAGATGAGTACTTGGTGTTTATTTTTCACAGGATAAGTGAGAATGGAAGAGACCTTCTGTGCTTGCCTAGTCAAGCTGGGTGAGCCACAGCAAGTAGTCCAAGACTGCATCCAGTTGAGTTTTGAATATTATCAAGGATGGAGACTTCACCTCCCTGGGAAACACGTTCCAATGTTTAACTACAGGAAAAGAGAGTCATATTTTACTGTCTTACTGTTTGTGCTCATTGCTTCTTGTCACTAGGCACTAGGAAGAGTCTGGGCCCATCCTTTTAACACCATTCCATCAGATATTTATACATTCTGATAAGAAGTTCCTTGAGCCTTCTCCAGGCTAAACACTCCTAGCTCCCTTCCTCATACAAGGATGCCCTTGGTCATTCTTGTGGCCCTGGATGGAGAGCCCCAGGATGGCCATTTTCTGGCTGATTGGATAATTCAGCTCCTCAAAGCAATGTCTTTTTTGCCTTTCCTGAAACTCTGAGAACTACAAACTCATGTTCTTACTAGTAGGAATTTCTCTGATTTTTACCTCACGGACTTGAGATTTAACTCCTCCTCATACTGATGGTTAAGAAGAAATTTTATCACAGATCAGAGTGACCAGAAGATATTTATGGGGATATCAGTTGAACTAAGTGCTTATATTGAAAATATCTCATAGACTGACTGGACACAGAGAATTGTTCTCTTTCCTTTTAAAGAGAAGTTTAGGTTACATGGTAACACTGAATTTTAATCCTTGTTACTCTATAGGAACCTGACTGACAAATTATTGTATTTTCATGGCAGTAGGAAGAATTACTGTAATTCCTTTAAACTGTTTTTCTTCTTTCTGTCTCTAGTGATAATTTCAAAATAAAATTTAAATTTAATTTAAATAAATTTAAATAAAATTGATGCTAACAGCAGTTAATCTCAAAGAAGAGAGCATGACTATAAGCACTGCTGCAGGCAGCAAATCACATTTAAAGCAAAGCAGTTGAAAGTGGGGCTAAGTGACCTCCTCCCATGCAAAACATCAGCAACTGTCAGCACTCTGTTTATTCTAACAGTTTTTTCTCTGATGTTCCTAGCTCCTATATTGGCTTGCCTATACTTAAAATTATTAAAATGGGAATTAATAACAATTGCTCCAGGATGAGTCAAGAGATATCACAAGCCCAGATTCCCACCAGAAGTTATTCCAGAATGTCCGTGTGGTAAGCTGAAGCTTGTAGACAAGATTCTAGCAGGGTTAGGAAATTTTAGCAGATACTTAAGAGAGACACATTCTCTTTAGTGTTTTCATTTCCTGGAATCTTCTTGCTGAGGAAGATTTTGTTAAACGAGAAAAATGAACACTACCCATTTACCTGTGAAGAAAGTAAAATAAAATAAACCCGAGAACCATTGCATATGTATGGACCATATATTTTATACATACTGCTGTAACACAGAACTGTAGTAGGATACAAAGGTATGTCTAGTTTTCAGCAAATGACTCACTCCTGTACTGCTGTAAAAGTGGAGTTAACTAAAATAATGAAAAAAACCCCTGCTGAACACTTAGCATCTCAGAAGCTTAATAATTAAGATGCCCCAGAAACTGATAGGGCAGAGAAAAGTCTCAAGTGGAAGCATGGCTTGGAACCTAATATGTAGAGGATGAACTGTAAGAAAATGAATGCTTCATAATCAGTTTTGTGGTTTTGTTACATTTTCACCTTTTCAGTTAGAACCTGCCAAGGTAAAAAATCACAAAACCTAAGTAAAGCTCAGTTTTAGAAATGCCCCTTTTCAATTGCATAACTGCTTGTATTATCTTGTCATTTTTCATGTCAGATTCAATTCCTTGGCACTAACAAGTCCCCATCTGAAAGCTACAATGAAAAAAGCATTGGGCATTTAAGTAATGAGATGTGGATAGGAAATGGAGGATAGTGTAAACCTGGACAACAATTCCACAACGTCTATCTAGTGTTTCTTGGAAAGACTTGAAGGACCAAAGAAAGACAAATTTACTTGAGAAAAAGACAAAATGACAGAACTAGAATGACATGAAGGGCTGGTCTAGTGCATTTGGGCAGTAAAAACGTAGTAAAATCTTCGCCATCTGGTAAGGAAGAAGACAACAGAAGACAGTGGAAAACAAGAAGAACAGCTTAGTTTTAATTGAGACAAATCATCTCTAAAACTGACTAACCAAACAAAACAAACAAAACCCCCTCAAATATCAAAGATGCAAAGGTTCTATAATAAGGAAAAAAATTCTATAGCACCTGCAAAAATCAGTATTTGGTGCCAGTTTTTCTGGCACACTCTCAAATAAGATTAATCACTAAGATTCAGTATTAAGTTAAATCTGGTAAGTTCAGCCATTATGGGAACCTTCCTAGACTGAGTAAAATTCAGAACATTTTGTCCAGGCTTGCACCATATACATTGTAAAACCTGGAATTAATTCTTCAAGAGTCTGCCTACTGCAATTGTTCTAAAGCCTTGTTTAACAAAGGGAAAAGAAAAATGTACATGTTCCCAATGATAACTAAGGCCCTGGAAATTATATAAAAAGATGAGATGTATGAGAGAGGGAGGGAAGTATGCAATTAGCTGTTCTCTGAATTATCCTAGGCGGAATGATCAGAACCAGAAGAGCATGGTGCAGCACTTCACAGTTACCCTCAGTAGGCACAGGGCTGTGTTGTGCTATGTTCCACTTATAGCCTGGCCTTCAGGACAGTGTCACGCTGTGCATGTCCCTGTGCCACAGAAAAACTCATCCAGCTAATGGTAACAGGGGCCTGCGGGCAGCTCCAACCCAGCAGCAGCCACGGCACCACCTGCCTGTCCTTGCCTTTATCTAAAAAGTACAGCAACAGGTTCTCATGAGAACTTTTTGTTCGACACTAGAAATGATGAATAGAGTTGTTTTCTTCTAAGAACACCCTGCAAGAGCTCAAAGGCCAAAATGCTGTATGATCTTTCCATGGACGGGATCTGCACAGTGTGCTGTGTCGGAGGCCTGTTGATGCTGTGCAGCTCAGGGTTCCCAGCATTTGAAGGGATGTAAAATTATCTGTACCATCCTCTCTTTCTTTCTTGTGCTAGGGTAAATGAAAAGTGTTTTAAGAGATACTTTGCAGAGTCTGAGTCCTTTTCCTGCTGGAATCATACTGAAAACCATCTCCTCCTGGGGAAAAATTATAAGAGTATGTCAGTGGGAAAATGATAGGTCAGCAGGGAAACAGGTTTGTTTAAGGATTCAATGTAATATTTATTATAATGTAATATTAAATTTTAATTCAAATTATTATCTGCCTTCAGGATAGCCAAAATCACTTCAGAGAGGTGACAAGATGCCAACATTTCTCAGCTACACATGGAAGTATTCATACTTTCACCAAACCTAAATCTGAAGTTTTGCTTTGTTTAAGAAAAACTTCACTAAAGTACCATTCACTAGAAGATTGATATTAACTCCATCAGGAAAACTACAATGCACACTCTCCACGTCCAGAAGTGTTTGAGCTAGACCTGCCCTCTTTCCCTGCTTTCATTTCTTTTGGCTGGTCAATGGAGAAGGAAGGAGGCAGACAGCCTTTGTCTCCGCTGCTTGTGAATGATCAGCCCAATGTACTAGACTCCATTGAGGACGGCACTTAAGGAATTTAAATTAAATTAAATTAAATTAAATTAAATTAAAAAATACCATGTTTTACATCTGGTTGCTTACAGGACCATGTTCCATGCTTCTTTCTCAGTGGCCCTGTAACTTCCTGCCTGTGCCTTTTCTGCCCCAGGCCATACTACACATTTTTCTTTTTTTGTAAAGTGCTGATGCAAGACTCAATCTTTTGATACTTGGAAACCTCCTGTACATGCCTGCAGCACCAAACCAGAATGTATGTGTCAGAATATACAAAGCAGAAGTGCATCTGTTCCCCATTTATAAAGTTGTTTCCTTCTGACAGATTCCCAGTACCAGCTCATTTCTGTGTCAGGTTTCACATCCCAAAACCTGCAGCAGTTTTCTTCCCACCAAATATATTTTAAATAATTTTCAATTTAAACTGGTGTCACTGTGGCATGATGAATACTTTTTTTCTGCCCACAATCATTCATTTTATTTTAAATGTTTTCCAGCCTGTCCATTTTTTCTTTTATGCCAACACGTTTTTTCATCAAAAGGTTCCATTAAATATTCAAGTATTCTAATGATGCTAATGCAAGTCAAGGAGGATGTAGGCAATGCAGTTGCTCAGTGCTGTACCAGAGCAGCATTTCAACTATGTGGTTCAGAGAAATCTTGCACCCTTCCACTCAACAGATAGCAGCTTTCAGAATAGAAATCTGGGTCTACATCAATTTTCTAAGTCTGGGTCTACATTAGTTTACCAAACTTAGCCAGCATTTGGATATAGGTTCTTCCTCGGATCCAGCAATTTCTGTTTCAGTATTCAATTCATCAAAACCCTGGAAATACAAACTCATGAGCTTTGAGAAGTGCAGATCAGCCAACAGTCCAGTAATTTCTTTGTAATTCTGTACTTAGTGAGAAGCCATATGCCCTTAATGAGTAACCATATGCCCTCTCAGAAAGTGGAACCATCCGCTGGACACAGCATTCCTTTTCACTGTATTTACACTACATCTTTTGCAGCATCCATATGGCCACTATCAGGGTCACCTGTGTCTCTTGGCTTGGAAATGTACACCAAAAACCTCTTTCTCAATGGATTTTCTTTCTCATTATTTAAACAGGCTACCTCCTGTCTGCGAAATCAGTTCCTTGACTACCTCACCAAAAAATAGTTTTTCACACGCTTCCCCAAAAATAAATTCTAGACATTCTCAGTCATTCAGAAGAATAACCAAATTAACAAGCCACCAACAGTGTTGTTTCCTTGCCCAGCAATAATTTTCACAATTTCTGTTGCTGTGCTCACTAAATTGTGCTTCTCAGTTGGCACACCTCTTTGAGCCAGTCACCACTGCAATCTGGGAGGCCCTTCCCATAACTTAGAAAATCACGGATAAAAATCTACACCTTGATATTATACTCCTGTTCTTCATTTCTTGATCTCAGCTTTGAGTGTGATGCCCTTTGAGGCTGCTCCCAGTTATTCTATAAAATACCCAGGGACAATAAACTCTCTATGTGCAAGTATACACACACACACACACATATATACACTATATGAATACATAAAAGCATATTTATATATATAAAAGCATACTTCTGTACACAAACATCTAGCTGCAGCATTTGACTGTGAAGGCTTTTCAGAGGCTGTCTCAGACCTTTCTGTGTTTAAATACTCTTTCCCACATTGACAGGTGGTTTTGAATTAACATCTTCATACCTTGCATTGCTACTGGGTACACTTGCAAGGTGTTTCATTTCCTCAGGGTTAAACACTTTGTTCGGAGACAGTGGAAGCAAATTCCTGTTGAAAGACTTCTGTTGTTGCCTTGATGCATCATGAATTTTTTGTTGCTCTCTACTGGTCTACTCAACGCCTCAGTGTAAAACTAACCAATCTATCTAGACTCCTCCTCTGCCCCTTCCACCCTTGTCACTTGAAAAGGGTTTTCACTTCTGCTATAAGCTGTAACCAAGTTTTCAGCTCAGGCAGCTGTTGTATGATTTCTTGATCACAGCATGTTTTTATTTGCAGGGGTCTCAAATTCTACAGTTCATCTAATTTTGTATTAATTGACTGATTAATGGGTGAGTATTCAGGTTTATTCACAGGTTTGCTGTTGCTCAGAGGTGGTCCTGATGCCTTCTTTTGGGTCACAATGCTGGTCCTATGCAGATTTTCAACCACTGTGAGTATTGTTCTGGCTTTAGTTCATTTCTCCCAGCTAAATTTTGAGTGAAGTGGCTATGATATAGTGTAGTGTTACGTTGTCTCTCCCTCACTCTCTCTCACTGAACAGAAACAAACTGAAAACAACTTTTCTATGGGTCTGAATTACAGGATTCCAGAAAAAGTAAGAAGCTGAGCTACTTTAAAAATTATTATTATTACTATTAATAGTAGTAGTATCTTATTTACTTAGTAGTTTTGTCATATAATGGCATATTTCTTTTACCAGCTTCTCCCTTCCTCTGTATCCTGTCCTCTTATGCTGCTCCTGTAATAAAAAAAGAAGAAACTGGGAATGCCCAAGAGAGTCATGGCACCAATCCACCACTATGGGAGAAGGGATTTGCTGTAGGGAAAACAGACCTGTGGTAGGAATGAATCCACATGCTTCAGTGATGATAACTGAAGTTATTTTCAGCAGAGCTGTTTCTCACATTACTTCCTTGCTGCTTTGCCATCAGGGGTAGACAGCCATTTGGAGACACGGCATCTTCTTTGGGTTTTTATGAAAGCAGCAGATGCCACCACTGGTTTTCCACGGGGACTGGAGGAAGCATTCAGTAAACAGAATAGTCCTACCTAAGGCAAGTTATGTATTATATTGAGGGGTAACAGCCATTCCTTCCCTGTCTTTCATCAGCTCACACAACATGAAATGGTAAAACTGGCAAAAATTTCCGTAACGCCTTTTGTCTAGAAGCATCCCAAAGTCTTTACAGAATCAGTTTTCCCTACTGTTAAAACACAAGAATCTTTAGCATTCAGTAACACCATACAAAATTCCAGGAGAGGAAATGGAACACTAACAAAAATCAGACACCCAGACTAGGCAAAAGTTTACTGTTTTGGAGAAATAAACCTTCTGAACAACCCAAGAGAGTTGTCCTATCCATGTGCTTCAAAATGGCTCTTGAGACATCCATTTCGGAAACAAAACCATATTCAAGCTTCACAGGCTATGCTTACTTAACCTGCCAGAAAACTATTTCATACTTTGTCTTTCTTGATGAACCAGCCAGGAAAATATGTCAAAATAGACAACCATTTGCTAACAATCAGTCATTCAGTTAAGGGTGATATGCAGATACTCCGTACGTAAAGTAAAAAGACACTGTCCTTGCCCTGAATAAATTGCAATATAAGCATAGAAATAAAGCAATGCCGGTGGAAACAGAGGATGAACAACTAAGATATTTAAATACAGCAAAAACATAATGGGTACCAAACTATCCCTTAAATTTAGAGGGACTACCACAAAATAAAGACATTATAAATACAGGTTTACCTGCACAGGGCTCTATTTGATCATTACTCTTGTGGATTGTTTCTTAAAACTGAACATTAGAAATTGAAAAGAGATGATGAAGATGTAAAAATGATTGACACAAACTACAAGATGGATTAGCATTACTGAAAAAAGAAGGGGAAAAAAGGAGATAAAGACATTTGAGCAAGGAAGAAATAGCCTATGCAGCATGACAGGCCCAAGAAATCACCTCAGGACCACAGAGCTAGTAAAAGTAAAGGAAACAGTATTTCATATCCAAGTAGGTTAGCAGGCATATCTTTTCATGTGTTTGAACTCATCTGTTTATTCTGTTTCCGAGGCAGTGTCTTTAGAACTTAAGTATTTGCCACCTGAAAGGGTTTTTTTTAGCAGTCACTTAAATTTTCCTATGACTAAACTGGCTATTATAGAAGTATTAGTGTGCCATGCTACTCCAATTCAGCTAGGTCAAATTCTTGCTGCAAATCTAAAGGATGAAAAATATTTAGGAAAAAACCCCACCTGCAATATTTGAAATAGAGCGGTAGGAGATGTCTGCATTGGGAAATTGGAGTGATTCCAAAAGGCTCAAAAAATATCCTTCTGCTACTTGATAGTTATTAAAACTTTTTTTTTTTTTTTTTTTTTTTTTAAAAAGGCATCAGTAACGTGCTGACTACTAGCAAAACATCACTGTGATAGTCTATGGAAATCAGCGTCTTCTTCAGGGGGTGTGTCTCGGATTACACCGCGCTCTGTGCTCATGGTGCTGAAGTTTAAAGCTCTGCTGCCATCTGCAGGGGTCTGTCCTTCACGTCCCTGCAAACTGTGAGTGTTCTCTGGAAACTTCCCCATCAGAACCACGCTGCCATCGGCATGTCAGACTCCGTCATCACTGCTCTTTTGCTTATACCGCCCTCACTTGGACCCAAAAAGGCCAGATAAATTCAAGGTTAAGCTAAAAAGAAGTCAAAGATAAATTTGGTCTATACTTAACAATTTATTACCTTTTTTTAGATTATGTCATTTCTGTGAGCTTATTTCTACTATGGCAAAATATGCCATTGACCAATTATGAAAAGTCTGCAAACCTGATAAAAAAAATTAATTTATTTGAACTTCTGCACCATAAAGAGAGGTGTGATTGCTTCCTAACATGGGACAATCCCGCTCATGGCCAGATGACCATCTTCAACAAGTATCAGTCCAAAGTTTTCTTTAGACCCTCCCTCTTGCTATATTAGCATACTTTAAAAAGCCCTTCATATCTGACACAACACTGTCCAGTTTCAACTCTTACTAAGCTTTGGCTTTTTATTTCTTCTCCCTGCATATACAAACCACAGTGCTGAACTACATATTCTACAGATTTATTGCTGGAAAGAAAACTAAAGAGTTCAAATATAAAGAAGAGGATGATTTTCAGATTTGATCCCTCTACATGTCAGTTCTAAGAGCAAAATAAATGAGGTAGAGTGAGCACACTCCTGTGTTTACAGAGACTAAGCAAATTCCTACCTTTCTTTTCACCCGAAAGTTCTGGCTCCTGAGGTACCTTCTTACCTAGCCTGAACGCATTGGAGACAAATAGGTTTATTGCTGATCCCATCAAAGTTCTGACTTACCTTTGGCATCTAACAGATTGATTTGTTTCTAATTTGGAGAGTTCATTTTCAGGTCATTTTCTGATTCCTCTTGATTATTTTTGGCAGGGTTCTTTGTAGTACATTCAGCATGAGATCACTTTGGTAACAGAAATAATTAAATATTTAGGATAGACAGCCAAGATTTTTCTTCATGTGAACTAAAGATAAGGCTAAGTAATCCTCACCTTCAAATTTGTTTTGTTTGGAAACTGCTTTGCTTCTTAAAATGATTGATTTCATGAACAGCAGTGACAGCAGCTTGTGGCTGACAAATGTCAGTTTTGAAAATATTTGAGATTAAAAAGAGTTAGAAACTAGCACTGACATTTTATTTCCAGATTTGTTTTTTTAATACAATCATTAGACACTGCAGCCTTGAACCTGCTGTCAAAAAAAAGAGAGACTGGAATCATAGTAAATCTCGTGTTTCCACTGTATTGGTAACATGGGCTACAGAGCTCCCAAGTGACTGACAGAAGTCTGAAAGTATCCTTGTTTGGCTCTGAAGCCCTCAACCTTAAGAATGCATGAGTTTCTCCATAAACTGTTACCTGGTACCGTAGTTAAAAGTGAGCATGTGCTCTGACATGTCATCTCCACAGCCTGCAGCTCCCTCAGGAATATCCATCTGCTCTGGTGTGGTCTGTCTTCCATGGACAGCAGTGCCTACTCTTCTCTGCTGTGGAGCATCTCCTCTGATTTTTGAGTCCCCTGCCT